>NW_027274693.1:0-41017 GCF_030028105.1 Mobula birostris | reverse complement strand
ATGAGAGGTGCATGTGAACACAGCAATAGAGGGGATGCTATGAGAGGTGTGCGATAACACAGCAAAAAAGGGGAAGGTATGAGAAGTGTGCAAAAACACAGCGATATATGGCAAACTATGGGAGGTGCGTGAAAACAAGGCGATATAGGGGTACGTATGAGAGGTGCATGAAAAGACAGCGATATAGGAGAAGGTATGAATGGTGCACGAAAACATTTCGATTTAAGGGAAGCTACGAGAGGTGCGTGAAAAAACATCGATATAGTGGAAGGTATGAGAGTTGTGCGAATCCACAACGATATAGGGGAAGCTATGAGAGGTGCGCAAAACCACAGTGATATAGGGGAAGCTATGGGAGGTGGGCGAAAACACGGCGATATACGTGAAGGTATGAGAGGTGCGTGAAAACACGTCGATATAGGGGAAGGTATGAGAGATGAGCGAAAACTCAGTTAAGAAGGGGAAGGTATGAGAGGTGCGTGAGAACGTGGCGATATAGGCAAAGCTATCAGCGGTGAGCAAAAACCCAGAGATATAGGGGAAGGTTATTAGAGGTGCGCCAAAACATGATATAGGGGAAGCTATGTGAGGTGCGTGAAAACACAGCGAGATAGGGGAATGTATGGGAGGTGCGCTAAAACACTGCGATACAGGGGAAGGTATGACAGGTGCATGAAAAGACAGCGATAAGCGGGAAGCTACGAGAGGTATGCGATAACACAGCAAAAAGGGGAAGTTAGGAGAAGTGTGCAAAAACACAGCGATATATGGCAAACTATGGAAGGTGCGTGAAAACAGGGCGATATAGGGGTAGGTATGAGAGGTGCATGAAAAGACAGTGATAAGCGGGAAGCGATGAGAGGTGTGCAAAAACACAGCGATATAGGGGAAGATATGAGTGGTACACGAAAACATATCGATATAGGGGAAGCTACGAGAGGTGCGTGAAAAAACATCGATATAGTGGAAGGTATGAGAGGGTTGCGAAAACACAACGATATAGGGGAAGGTATGAGAGGTGCACAAAACTACAGCGATATATGGGAAGCTATGAGAGATGCACGAAAGCACGGCGATATTGGGGAAGGTATGAGTGATGCGCGAAAACATATTGATATAGGGGAAGCTACGACAGGTGCATGAAAAAACATTGATTTAGTGAAAGGTATGAGAGGTGTGCGAAAACACAACGGTATAAGGGAAGGTTTGAGAGGTGCGTGAAAATACAGTGATACAGGAGAAACTATGGGAGGTGCGTGAAAACACAGCGATATAGGGGAATGTATGGGAGGTGCGTTAAAACACTGCGATATAGGGGAAGGTATGAGAGTTGCGCAAAACCACAGCGATATATGGGAAGCTATGAGACGTGCACGAAAGCACGGCGATATTGGGGAAGGTTTGAGAGGTGCACGAAAACACAGTGATATATGGGAATCTTTGGGAGGTGCATGAAAACAGAGCGAGAAAGGGGAAGGTATGAGAGGTGTGAGAAAACACAGCAATATAGGGGGAGCTATGGGAGGTGCGTGAAAGTATAGCCATATATGGAGAAGGTATGAGAGGTGTGCGAAAACATATTGGTGGAGGTGTATCTATGTGAGGTGCGCGAAAACACGGTGATATAGGGGAAGCTATGAGAGGTGTGCGAAAACACAGCGATTTGGGGGAAGCTATGAGAGGTGCGCGAAAATATTGCAACATATAGAAATGTATGAGAGGTGCATGTGAACACAGCAATAGGGGGATGCTATGAGAGGTGTGCGATAACACAGCAAAAAAGGGGAAGGTATGAGAAGTGTGCAAAAACACAGCGATATATGGCAAACTATGGGAGGTGCGTGAAAACAAGGCGATATAGGGGTACGTATGAGAGGTGCATGAAAAGACAGCGATATAGGAGAAGGTATGAATGGTGCACGAAAACATTTCGATTTAAGGGAAGCTACGAGAGGTGCGTGAAAAAACATCGATATAGTGGAAGGTATGAGAGTTGTGCGAATCCACAACGATATAGGGGAAGCTATGAGAGGTGCGCAAAACCACAGTGATATAGGGGAAGCTATGGGAGGTGGGCGAAAACACGGCGATATACGTGAAGGTATGAGAGGTGCGTGAAAACACGTCGATATAGGGGAAGGTATGAGAGATGAGCGAAAACTCAGTTAAGAAGGGGAAGGTATGAGAGGTGCGTGAGAACGTGGCGATATAGGCAAAGCTATCAGCGGTGAGCAAAAACCCAGAGATATAGGGGAAGGTTATTAGAGGTGCGCGAAAACACGATATAGGGGAAGCTATGTGAGGTGCGTGAAAACACAGAGAGATAGGGGAATGTATGGGAGGTGCGTTAAAGCACTGCGATACAGGGGAAGGTATGAGAGGTGCGCGAAAACACAGTGATATAGGGGAAGATATAGGAGATGCGTGAAAACACGGCGATATAGGGGAAGGTATAAGAGATGAGCAAAAACTCAGCTAAAAAGGGGAAGGTATGAGAGGTGCGTGAGTACACGGCAATATAGGCAAAGCTGTGAGAGGTGAGCAAAAACATAGCAATATAGGGGAAGGCTTGAGAGGTGCGTGAAAATACAACTATATAGGGGAAGCTACGCGCGATGCGTGAAAACACAGCGATATCAGGGAAATTATGAGAGGTGCCCGAAAACACATCAATGTAGGGGAAGCTACGAGAGGTGCGCGAAAACACAGCGATATAGTAGAAGGTATGAGAGGTGCGCGAAAACACAGCGATATATGGGAATCTTTGGGAGGTGCATGAAAACAGAGCGAGAAAGGGGAAGGTATGAGAGGTGTGAGAAAACACAGCAATATAGGGGGAGCTATGGGAGGTGCGTGAAAGTATAGCCATATATGGAGAAGGTATGAGAGGTGTGCGAAAACATATTGGTGGAGGTGTATCTATGTGAGGTGCGCGAAAACACGGTGATATAGGGGAAGCTATGAGAGGTGTGCGAAAACACAGCGATTTGGGGGAAGCTATGAGAGGTGCGCGAAAATATTGCAACATATAGAAATGTATGAGAGGTGCATGTGAACACAGCAATAGAGGGGATGCTATGAGAGGTGTGCGATAACACAGCAAAAAAGGGGAAGGTATGAGAAGTGTGCAAAAACACAGCGATATATGGCAAACTATGGGAGGTGCGTGAAAACAAGGCGATATAGGGGTACGTATGAGAGGTGCATGAAAAGACAGCGATATAGGAGAAGGTATGAATGGTGCACGAAAACATTTCGATTTAAGGGAAGCTACGAGAGGTGCGTGAAAAAACATCGATATAGTGGAAGGTATGAGAGTTGTGCGAATCCACAACGATATAGGGGAAGCTATGAGAGGTGCGCAAAACCACAGTGATATAGGGGAAGCTATGGGAGGTGGGCGAAAACACGGCGATATACGTGAAGGTATGAGAGGTGCGTGAAAACACGTCGATATAGGGGAAGGTATGAGAGATGAGCGAAAACTCAGTTAAGAAGGGGAAGGTATGAGAGGTGCGTGAGAACGTGGCGATATAGGCAAAGCTATCAGCGGTGAGCAAAAACCCAGAGATATAGGGGAAGGTTATTAGAGGTGTGCGAAAACACGATATAGGGGAAGCTATGTGAGGTGCGTGAAAACACAGAGAGATAGGGGAATGTATGGGAGGTGCGTTAAAGCACTGCGATACAGGGGAAGGTATGAGAGGTGCGCGAAAACACAGTGATATAGGGGAAGATATAGGAGATGCGTGAAAACACGGCGATATAGGGGAAGGTATAAGAGATGAGCAAAAACTCAGCTAAAAAGGGGAAGGTATGAGAGGTGCGTGAGTACACGGCAATATAGGCAAAGCTGTGAGAGGTGAGCAAAAACATAGCAATATAGGGGAAGGCTTGAGAGGTGCGTGAAAATACAACTATATAGGGGAAGCTACGCGCGATGCGTGAAAACACAGCGATATCAGGGAAATTATGAGAGGTGCCCGAAAACACATCAATGTAGGGGAAGCTACGAGAGGTGCGCGAAAACACAGCGATATAGTAGAAGGTATGAGAGGTGCGCGAAAACACAGCGATATATGGGAAGTTATGGGGGGTGCATGAAAACAGAGCAAGAAAGGGGAAGGAATGAGATGTGTGAGTAAACACAGCAATCTAAGGGGAGCTATGGGAGGTGCGTGAAAGCATGGCTATATATGGAGAAGGTATGAGAGGTGTGCGAAAACATAGTGGTGGAGGTGAAGCTATGCGAGGTGCGCGAAAACACGGCGATATAGGGGAAGCTATGAGAGGTGCGCGAAAACACAGCGATTTGGGGAAGCTATGAGAGGTGCGCGAAAATATTGCAACATATAGAAACCTATGAGAGGTGCACGAGAACACAGCAATGCAGGGATGCTATGAGAGGTGTGCGATAACACAGCAAAAAAGGGGAAGGTATGAGAAGTGCGCGAAAACGCAGCGATATATGGCAAATTATGGGAGGTGCGTGAAAACAAGGCGATATAGGGGTAGGTATGAGAGGTGCATGAAAAGACAGTGATAAGCGGGAAGCTATGAGAGGTGCGCGAAAACACAGCGATATAGGGGATGGTAGGAGAGGTGCACGAAAACATATCGATATAGGGGAAGCTACGAGAGGTGCGTGAAAAAACATCAATTTAGTGGAAGGTATGAGAGGTGTGCAAAAATGCAACGATATACGGGAAGGTATGAGAGGTGCGTTAAAACACATCAATATAGGGGAAGCTACGAGAGGTGCGCGAAAACACAGCGATATAGTGGAAGGTATGAGAGGTGCACGAAAACACAGTGATATATGGGAATCTTTGGGAGGTGCATGAAAACAGAGCGAGAAAGGGGAAGGTATGAGAGGTGTGAGAAAACACAGCAATATAGGGGGAGCTATGGGAGGTGCGTGAAAGTATAGCCATATATGGAGAAGGTATGAGAGGTGTGCGAAAACATATTGGTGGAGGTGTATCTATGTGAGGTGCGCGAAAACACGGTGATATAGGGGAAGCTATGAGAGGTGTGCGAAAACACAGCGATTTGGGGGAAGCTATGAGAGGTGCGCGAAAATATTGCAACATATAGAAATGTATGAGAGGTGCATGTGAACACAGCAATAGAGGGGATGCTATGAGAGGTGTGCGATAACACAGCAAAAAAGGGGAAGGTATGAGAAGTGTGCAAAAACACAGCGATATATGGCAAACTATGGGAGGTGCGTGAAAACAAGGCGATATAGGGGTACGTATGAGAGGTGCATGAAAAGACAGCGATATAGGAGAAGGTATGAATGGTGCACGAAAACATTTCGATTTAAGGGAAGCTACGAGAGGTGCGTGAAAAAACATCGATATAGTGGAAGGTATGAGAGTTGTGCGAATCCACAACGATATAGGGGAAGCTATGAGAGGTGCGCAAAACCACAGTGATATAGGGGAAGCTATGGGAGGTGGGCGAAAACACGGCGATATACGTGAAGGTATGAGAGGTGCGTGAAAACACGTCGATATAGGGGAAGGTATGAGAGATGAGCGAAAACTCAGTTAAGAAAGGGAAGGTATGAGAGGTGCGTGAGAACGTGGCGATATAGGCAAAGCTATCAGCGGTGAGCAAAAACCCAGAGATATAGGGGAAGGTTATTAGAGGTGCGCCAAAACATGATATAGGGGAAGCTATGTGAGGTGCGTGAAAACACAGCGAGATAGGGGAATGTATGGGAGGTGCGCTAAAACACTGCGATACAGGGGAAGGTATGACAGGTGCATGAAAAGACAGCGATAAGCGGGAAGCTACGAGAGGTATGCGATAACACAGCAAAAAGGGGAAGTTAGGAGAAGTGTGCAAAAACACAGCGATATATGGCAAACTATGGAAGGTGCGTGAAAACAGGGCGATATAGGGGTAGGTATGAGAGGTGCATGAAAAGACAGTGATAAGCGGGAAGCGATGAGAGGTGTGCAAAAACACAGCGATATAGGGGAAGATATGAGTGGTACACGAAAACATATCGATATAGGGGAAGCTACGAGAGGTGCGTGAAAAAACATCGATATAGTGGAAGGTATGAGAGGGTTGCGAAAACTCAACGATATAGGGGAAGGTATGAGAGGTGCACAAAACTACAGCGATATATGGGAAGCTATGAGAGATGCACGAAAGCACGGCGATATTGGGGAAGGTATGAGTGATGCGCGAAAACATATTGATATAGGGGAAGCTACGACAGGTGCATGAAAAAACATTGATTTAGTGAAAGGTATGAGAGGTGTGCGAAAACACAACGGTATAAGGGAAGGTTTGAGAGGTGCGTGAAAATACAGTGATACAGGAGAAACTATGGGAGGTGCGTGAAAACACAGTGATATAGGGGAATGTATGGGAGGTGCGTTAAAACACTGCGATATAGGGGAAGGTATGAGAGTTGCGCAAAACCACAGCGATATATGGGAAGCTATGAGACGTGCACGAAAGCACGGCGATATTGGGGAAGGTTTGAGAGGTGCGCGAAAACACAGTGATATAGAGGAAGATATGGGAGGTGCGCGAAAACACGGTGATATAGGGGAAGGTATGAGAGATGAGCAAAAACTCAGTTAAAAAGGGGAAGGTATGAGAGGTGCGTGAGACCATGGCGATATAGTCAAAGCTATCAGTGGTGAGCAAAAACACAGCGATATAGGGGAAGGTTATTAGAGGTGCGCCAAAACACGATATAGGGGAAGCTACGACAGGTGCGCGAAAACACAGCGATTTGGGGGAAGCTATGAGAGGTGCGCAAAAATATTGCAACATATAGAAACCAATGAGAGGTGAACGAGAACACAGCAATAGAGGGGATGCTATGAGAGGTGTGCGATAACACAGCAAAAAGGGGAAGATAGGAGAAGTGTGGAAAAACACAGCGATATATGGCAAACTATGGAAGGTGCGTGAAAACAGGGCGATATAGGGGTAGGTATGAGAGGTGCATGAAAAGACAGTGATAAGCGGGAAGCGATGAGAGGTGCGCAAAAACAGCGATATAGGGGAAGATATGAGTGGTACACGAAAACATATCGATATAGGGGAAGCTACGAGAGGTGCGTGAAAAAACATCGATATAGTGGAAGGTATGAGAGGGTTGCGAAAACACAACGATATAGGGGAAGGTATGAGAGGTGCACAAAACTACAGCGATATATGGGAAGCTATGAGAGATGCACGAAAGCACGGCGATATTGGGGAAGGTATGAGTGATGCGCAAAAACATATCGATATAGGGGAAGCTACGACAGGTGCGTGAAAAAACATTGATATAGTGAAAGGTATGAGAGGTGTGCGAAAACACAACGGTATAAGGGAAGGTATGAGAGGTGCGTGAAAAAACATCGATATAGTGAAAGGTATGAGAGGTGTGCGAAAACACAACAATATAGGGGAATGTATGGGAGTTGCGTTAAAACACTGCGATACAGGGGAAGTTATGAGAGGTGTGCAAAACCACAGCGATATATGGGAAGCTATGAGAGGTGCACGAAACCACGGGGGTATTGGGGAAGGTATGAGAGGTGCGCGAAAACACAGTGATATAGGGGAAGCTATAGGAGGTGCGCGAAAACACGGCGATATATGTGAAGGTATGAGAGGTGCGTGAAAACACGTCGATATAGGGGAAGGTATGAGAGATGAGCAAAAACTCAGTTAAAAAGGGGAAGGAATGAGAGGTGCGTGAGAACATGGCGATATAGGCAAAGCTATCAGGTGAGCAAAAACACAGCGATATCGGGGAAGCTATGTGAGGTGCGTGAAAACACAGCGATATAGGGGAAGCATGGGAGGTGCGTGAAAAAACAGCGATCTAGGGGAATGTATGAGAGGTGCGTTAAAACACAGTGATATAGGGGAAGATATAGAAGATTCGCGAAAACACGGCAATAGAGGGGAAGGTATGAGAGATGAGTAAAAACTCAGCTAAAAAGGGGAAGGTATAAGAAGTGCTCGAGAACACGGCAATATAGGCAAAGCTGTGAGAGGTGAGCAAAAACATAGCAATATAGGGGAAGGTATGAGTGGTGCCCGAAAACACATCAATATAGGGGAAGCTATGAGAGGTGCGCAAAAACACAGCGATTTGGGGGAAGCTATGAGAGGTGCGCGAAAATATTGCAACATACAGAAACCTATGAGAGGTGCACGAGAACACAGCAATAGAGCGGATGCTATGAGAGGTGTGCGATAACACAGCAAAAAGGGGAAGTTAGGAGAAGTGTGCAAAAACACAGCGATATATGGCAAACTATGGAAGGTGCGTGAAAACAGGGCGATATAGGGGTAGGTATGAGAGGTGCATGAAAAGACAGTGATAAGCGGGAAGCGATGAGAGGTGCGCAAAAACACAGCGATATAGGGGAAGATATGAGTGGTACACGAAAACATATCGATATAGGGGAAGCTACGAGAGGTGCGTGAAAAAACATCGATATAGTGGAAGGTATGAGAGGGTTGCGAAAACACAACGATATAGGGGAAGGTATGAGAGGTGCACAAAACTACAGCGATATATGGGAAGCTATGAGAGGTGCACGAAAGCACGGCGATATTGGGGAAGGTATGAGTGATGCACGAAAACATATCGATATAGGGGAAGCTACGACAGGTGCGTGAAAAAACATCGATATAGTGAAAGGTATGAGAGGTGTGCGAAAACACAACGGTATAAGGGAAAGTATGAGAGGTGCGTGAAAATACAGCGATACAGGAGAAACTATGGGAGGTGCGTGAAAACACAGCGATATAGGGGAATGTATGGGAGGTGCGTTAAAACACTGCGATATAGGGGAAGCTATGAGAGTTGCGCAAAACCACAGCGATATATGGGAAGCTATGAGAGGTGCACGGAAGCACGGCGATATTGGGGAAGGTTTGAGAGGTGCGCGAAAACACAGTGATATAGAGGAAGATATGGGAGGTGCGCGAAAACACGGTGATATACGTGAAGGTATGAGAGGTGCGTGAAAACACGTCGATATAGGGGAAGGTATGAGAGATGAGCAAAAACTCAGTTAAAAAGGGGAAGGTATGAGAGGTGCGTGAGACCATGGCGATATAGTCAAAGCTATCAGAGGTGAGCAAAAACACAGCGATATAGGGGAAGGTTATTAGAGATGCGCCAAAACACGATATAGGGGAAGCTACGACAGGTGCGCGAAAACACAGCGATTTGGGGGAAGCTATGAGAGGTGTGCAAAAATATTGCAACATATAGAAACCAATGAGAGGTGAACGAGAACACAGCAATAGAGGGGATGCTATGAGAGGTGTGCGATAACACAACAAAAAGGGGAAGGTATGAGAAGTGCGCGAAAACGCAGCGATATATGGCAAACTATGGGAGGTGCGTGAAAACAGGGCAATATAGGGGTAGGTATGAGAGGTGCATGAAAAGACAATGATAAGCGGGAAGCGATGAGAGGTGCGCAAAAACACAGCGATATAGGGGAAGATATGAGTGGTACACGAAAACATATCGATATAGGGGAAGCTACGAGAGGTGCGTGAAAAAACATCGATATAGTGGAAGGTATGAGAGGGTTGCGAAAACACAACGATATAGGGGAAGGTATGAGAGGTGCACAAAACTACAGCGATATATGGGAAGCTATGAGAGGTGCACGAAAGCACGGCGATATTGGGGAAGGTATGAGTGATGCACGAAAACATATCGATATAGGGGAAGCTACGACAGGTGCGTGAAAAAACATCGATATAGTGAAAGGTATGAGAGGTGTGCGAAAACACAACGGTATAAGGGAAGGTATGAGAGGTGCGTGAAAATACAGCGATACAGGAGAAACTATGGGAGGTGCGTGAAAACACAGCGATATAGGGGAATGTATGGGAGGTGCGTTAAAACACTGCGATATAGGGGAAGCTATGAGAGTTGCGCAAAACCACAGCGATATATGGGAAGCTATGAGAGGTGCACGGAAGCACGGCGATATTGGGGAAGGTTTGAGAGGTGCGCGAAAACACAGTGATATAGAGGAAGATATGGGAGGTGCGCGAAAACACGGTGATATACGTGAAGGTATGAGAGGTGCGTGAAAACACGTCGATATAGGGGAAGGTATGAGAGATGAGCAAAAACTCAGTTAAAAAGGGGAAGGTATGAGAGGTGCGTGAGACCATGGCGATATAGTCAAAGCTATCAGAGGTGAGCAAAAACACAGCGATATAGGGGAAGGTTATTAGAGATGCGCCAAAACACGATATAGGGGAAGCTACGACAGGTGCGCGAAAACACAGCGATTTGGGGGAAGCTATGAGAGGTGTGCAAAAATATTGCAACATATAGAAACCAATGAGAGGTGAACGAGAACACAGCAATAGAGGGGATGCTATGAGAGGTGTGCAATAACACAACAAAAAGGGGAAGGTATGAGAAGTGCGCGAAAACGCAGCGATATATGGCAAACTATGGGAGGTGCGTGAAAACAGGGCAATATAGGGGTAGGTATGAGAGGTGCATGAAAAGACAATGATAAGCGGGAAGCGATGAGAGGTGCGCAAAAACACAGCGATATAGGGGAAGATATGAGTGGTTCACGAAAACATATCGATATAGGGGAAGTTACGAGAGGTGCGTGAAAAAAACATCGATATAGTGGAAGGTATGAGAGGGTTGCGAAAACACAACGATATAGGGGAAGTTATGAGAGGTGCACAAAACTACAGCGATATATGGGAAGCTATGAGAGGTGCACAAAAGCACAGCAATGTTGGGGAAGGTATCAGAGGTGCACGAAAGCACAGTGATATAAGGGGAGGTGCGCGAAAACACGGCGACATATGTGAAGGTATGAGAGGTGCGTGAAAACATAGTGGTGGAGGTGAGGCTTTGCGAGGTGCGAGATCACACGGCGATATAGGGGAAGGTATGAGTGCTGCGCGAAAACATATCGATATGGGGAAGCTACGAGAGGTGCGTGAAAAAATATCGATATAGTGGAAGGTATGACAGGTGTGCGAAAACACAACGATATAAGGGAAGGTATGAGAGATGCGTGAAAACACAGCGATATTGGTGAAGCTATGGGATGTGTGCGAAAACACAGCGATATAGGGGAAGGTATAAGTGGTGTGCGAAAACATATCGATATAGGGCAAGCTACGAGAGCTGCGTGAAAAAACATCGATATGGTGGAAGGTATGAGAGGTGTGCGAAAACACAACGATATAGGGGAATGTATGGGAGGTGCGTTAAAACACTGCAATACAGGGGAAGGTATGAGAGGTGCGCAAAACCACAGCGATATATGGGAAGCTATGAGAGGTGCACGAAACCACGGCGATATATGTGAAGGTATGAGAGGTGCGTGAAAACACGTCGATATAGGGGAAGGTATGAGAGATGAGCAAAAACTCAGTTAAAAAGGGGAAGGTATGAGAGGTGCATGAGTACATGGCGATATAGGCAAAGTTATCAGAGGTGAGCAAAAACACAGCGATATAGGGGAAGCTATGTGAGGTGCGTGAAAACACAGCGATATAGGGGAAGCTATGGGAGGTGCGTGAAAACACAGCGATCTAGGAGAATGTATGGGAGGTGCGTTAAAACACAGTGATATAGGGGAAGATATAGAAGATTCGCGAAAACACGGCAATAGAGGGGAAGGTATGAGAGATGAGCAAAAACTCAGCTAAAAAGGGGAAGGTATGAGAAGTGCTCGAGAACACGGCAATACAGGCAAAGCTGTGAGAGGTGAGAAAAAACATAGCAATATAGGGGAAGGTATGAGTGGTGCCCGAAAACACATCAATATAGGGGAAGCTACGAGAGATGCGCAAAAACACAGCGATTTGGGGGGAGCTATGAGAGGTGCGCGAAAATATTGCAACATATAGAAACCTATGAGAGGTGCCCGAGAACACAGCAATAGAGGGGATGCTATGAGAGGTGTGCGATAACACAACAAAAAGGGGAAGGTATGAGAAGTGCGTGAAAACGCAGCGAAATATGGCAAACTATGGGAGGTGCGTGAAAACAGGGCGATATAGGGGTAGGTATGAGAGGTGCATGAAAAGACAGTGATAAGCAGGAAGCGATGAGAGGTGCACAAAACTACAGCGATATATGGGAAGCTATGAGAGGTGCATGAAAGCACGGCGATATTGGGGAAGGTATGAGTGATGTGCGAAAACATATCGATATAGGGGAAGCTACGACAGGTGTGTGAAAAAACATCGATATAGTGAAAGGTATGAGAGGTGTGCGAAAACACAACGGTATAAGGGAAGGTATGAGAGGTGCGTGAAAATACAGCGATACAGGAGAAGCTATGGGAGGTGCGTGAAAACACAGCGATATAGGGGAATGTATGGGAGGTGCGTTAAAACACTGCGATACAGGGGAAGGTATGAGAGATGAGCAAAAACTCAGTTAAAAAGGGGAAGGTATGAGAGGTGCGTGAGAACATGGCGATATAGGCAAAGCTATCAGTGGTGAGCAAAAACACAGCGATATAGGGGAAGGTATTAGAGGTGCCCGAAAAAACATGAATATAGGGGAAGCTATGAGAGGTGCACGAAAACACAGCGATTTGGGGAAAGCTATGAGAGGTGCGCCAAAATATTGCAACATATAGAAACCAATGAGAGGTGAACGGGAACACAACAATAGAGGGGATGCTATGAGAGGTGTGCGATAACACAGCAAAAAAGGGGAAGGTATGAGAAGTGCGCGAAAACGCAGCGATATATGGCAAACTATGGGAGGTGCGTGAAAACAGGGCGATATGGGGTAGGTATGAGAGGTGCATGAAAAGACTGATAAGCGGGAAGCTATGAGAGGTGCGCGAAACACAGCGATATAGGGGATGGTATGAGAGGTGCGTGAAAACATATCGATATAGGGGAAGCTACGAGAGGTGCGTGAAAAAACATTGATTTAGTGGAAGGTATGAGAGGTGTGCAAAAATGCAACGATATACGGGAAGGTATGAGAGGTGCGTTAAAACACATCAATATAGGGAAAGCTATGAGAGGTGTGCGAAAACACAGCGATATAGTGGAAGGTATGAGAGGTGCACGAAAACACAGCGATATATGGGAATCTTTGGGAGGTGCATGAAAACAGAGCGAGAAAGGAGAAGGTATGAGACGTGTGAGAAAACACAGCAATATAGGGGGAGCTATGGGAGGTGCGTGAAAGTATAGCCATATATGGAGAAGGTATGAGAGGTGTGCGAAAACATATTGGTGGAGGTGAATCTATGCGAGGTGCGCGAAAACACGGCGATATAGGGGAAGCTATGAGAGGTGTGCCAAAATATTGCAACATATAGAAACCTATGAGAGGTGCATGTGAACACAGCAATAGAGGGGATGCTATGAGAGGTGTGCGATAACACAGCAAAAAAGGGGAAGGTATGAGAAGTGTGCAAAAACACAGCGATATATGGCAAACTATAGGAGGTGCGTGAAAACAGGGCGATATAGGGGTAGGTATGAGAGGTGCATGAAAAGACTGATAAGCGGGAAGCTATGAGAGGTGCGCGAAACACAGCGATATAGGGGAAGGTATGAGAGGTGCGTGAAAACATATCGATATAGGGGAAGCTACGAGAGGTGCGTGAAAAAACATTGATTTAGTGGAAGGTATGAGAGGTGTGCAAAAATGCAACGATATACGGGAAGGTATGAGAGGTGCGTTAAAACACATCAATATAGGGAAAGCTACGAGAGGTGTGCGAAAACACAGCGATATAGTGGAAGGTATGAGAGGTGCACGAAAACACAGCGATATATGGGAATCTTTGGGAGGTGCATGAAAACAGAGCGAGAAAGGAGAAGGTATGAGAGGTGTGAGAAAACACAGCAATATAGGGGGAGCTATGGGAGGTGCGTGAAAGTATAGCCATATATGGAGAAGGTATGAGAGGTGTGCGAAAACATATTGGTGGAGGTGAATCTATGCGAGGTGCGCGAAAACACGGCGATATAGGGGAAGCTATGAGAGGTGTGCGAAAATATTGCAACATATAGAAACCTATGAGAGGTGCATGTGAACACAGCAATAGAGGGGATGCTATGAGAGGTGTGCGATAACACAGCAAAAAAGGGGAAGGTATGAGAAGTGTGCAAAAACACAGCGATATATGGCAAACTATAGGAGGTGCGTGAAAACAAGGCGATATAGGGGTACTTATGAGAGGTGCATGAAAAGACAGTGATAAGTGGGAAGCTATGAGAGGTGCGTGAAAACACAGCGATATAGGGGAAGGTATGAGTGGTGCACGAAAACATTTCGATTTAAGGGAAGCTACGAGAGGTGCGTGAAAAAACATCGATATAGTGGAAGTTATGAGAGTTATGCGAATCCACAACGATATAGGGGAAGGTATGAGAGGTGCGCAAAACCACAGTGATACAGGGGAAGCTATGGGAGGTGGGCGAAAACATGGCGATATACGTGAAGGTATGAGAGGTGCGTGAAAACACGTCGATATAGGGGAAGCTATGAGAGATGAGCGAAAACTCAGTTAAGAAGGGGAAGGTATGAGAGGTGCGTGAGAACATGGCGATATAGGGGAATGTATGGGAGGTGCGCTAAAACACTGCGATATAGGGGAAGGTATGACAGGTGCATGAAAAGACAGTGATAAGCGGGAAGCTACGAGAGGTGTGCGATAACACAGCAAAAAGGGGAAGTTAGGAGAAGTGTGCAAAAACACAGCGATATATGGCAAACTATGGAAGGTGCGTGAAAACAGGGCGATATAGGGGTAGGTATGAAAGGTGCATGAAAAGACAGTGATAAGCGGGAAGCGATGAGAGGTGCGCAAAAACAGCGATATAGGGGAAGATATGAGTGGTACACAAAAACATATCGATATAGGGGAAGCTACGAGAGGTGCGTGAAAAAACATCGATATAGTGGAAGGTATGAGAGGATTGCGAAAACACAACGATATAGGGGAAGGTATGAGAGGTGCACAAAACTACAGCAATATATGGGAAGCTATGAGAGGTGCACGAAAGCACGGCGATATTGGGGAAGGTATGAGTGATGCGCGAAAACATATTGATATAGGGGAAGCTACGACAGGTGCATGAAAAAACATCGATTTAGTGAAAGGTATGAGAGGTGTGCGAAAACACTACGGTATAAGGGAAGGTTTGAGAGGTGCGTGAAAATACAGCGATACAGGAGAAACTATGGGAGGTGCGTGAAAACACAGCGATATAGGGGAATGTATGGGAGGTGCGTTAAAACACTGCGATATTGGGGAAGGTATGAGAGTTGCGCAAAACCACAGCGATATATGGGAAGCTATGAGACGTGCACGAAAGCACGGCGATATTGGGGAAGGTTTGAGAGGTGCGCGAAAACACAGTGATATAGAGGAAGATATGGGAGGTGCGCGAAAACACGGTGATATAGGGGAAGGTATGAGAGATGAGCAAAAACTCAGTTAAAAAGGGGAAGGTATGAGAGGTGCGTGAGACCATGGCGATATAGTCAAAGCTATCAGTGGTGAGCAAAAACACAGCGATATAGGGGAAGGTTATTAGAGGTGCGCCAAAACACGATATAGGGGAAGCTACGACAGGTGCACGAAAACACAGCGATTTGGGGGAAGCTATGAGAGGTGCGCAAAAATATTGCAACATATAGAAACCAATGAGAGGTGAACGAGAACACAGCAATAGAGGGGATGCTATGAGAGGTGTGCGATAACACAACAAAAAGGGGAAGGTATGAGAAGTGCGCGAAAACGCAGCGATATATGGCAAACTATGGGAGGTGCGTGAAAACAGGGCGATATAGGGGTAGGTATGAGAGGTGCATGAAAAGACAGTGATAAGCGGGAAGCGATGAGAGGTGCGCAAAAACACAGCGATATAGGGGAAGATATGAGTGGTTCATGAAAACATATCGATATAGGGGAAGCTACGAGAGGAGCGTGAAAAAACATCGATATACTAGAAGGTATGAGAGGGTTGCGAAAACACAACGATATAGGGGAAGGTATGAGAGGTGCGCAAAACCACAGCGATATATGGGAAGCTATGAGAGGTGCACGAAAGCACGGCGATATTGGGGAAGGTTTGAGAGGTGCACGAAAACACAGTGATGTAGAGGAAGCTATGAGAGGTGCGCAAAAACATGGCGATATACGTGAAGGTATGAGAGGTGCGTGAGAACACGTCGATATAGGGGAGGGTATGAGAGATGAGCGAAAACTCAGTTAAAAAGGGGAAGGAATGAGAGGTGCGTGAGAACATGGCGATATAGGCAAAGCTATCAGAGGTGAGCAAAAACACAGCGATATAGGGGAAGCTATGTGAGGTGCGTGAAAACACAGCGATATAGGGGAAGCTATGGGAGGTGCGTGAAAACACAGCGATCTAGGGGAATGTATGAGAGGTGCGTTAAATCACAGTGATATAGGGGAAGATATAGAAGATTCGCAAAAACACGGCGATAGAGGGGAAGGTATGAGAGATGAGTAAAAACTCAGCTAAAAAGGGGAAGGTATGAGAAGTGCTCGAGAACACGGCAATATAGGCAAAGCTGTGAGAGGTGAGAAAAAACATAGCAATATAGGGGAAGGTATGAGTGGTGCCTGAAAACACATCAATGTAGGGGAAGCTACGAGAGGTGCGCAAAAACACAGCGATTTGGGGGAAGCTATGAGAGGTGCGCGAAAATATTGCAACATATAGAAACCTATGAGAGGTGCCTGAGAACACAGCAATAGAGGGGATGCTATGAGATGTGTGCGATAACACAACAAAAAGGGGAAGGTATGAGAAGTGCGCGAAAACGCAGCGATATATGGCAAACTATGGGAGGTGCGTGAAAACAGGGCGATATAGGGGTAGGTATGAGAGGTGCATGAAAAGACAGTGATAAGCGGGAAGCTATGAGAGGTGTGCGAAAACACAGCGATATAGGAGATGGTATGAGCGGTGCGCGAAAACATATCGATTTAGGGGAAGCTATGAGAGGTGTGTGAAAAAACATCGATTTAGTGGGAGGTATGAAAGGTGTGCGAAAACGCAGCGATATACGGGAAGGTATGAGAGGTGCATGAAAACTCATCAATATAGGGGAATCTACGAGAGGTGCACGAAAACACAGCGATATAGTGGAAGGTATGAGAGGTGCACGAAAACACAGCGATATATGGGAATCTTTGGGAGGTGCATGAAAACAGAGCGAGAAAGGGGAAGGTATGAGAGGTGTGAGAAAACACAGCAATATAGGGGGAGGTATGGGAGGTGCGTGAAAGCATGGCGATATATGGAGAAGGTATGAGAGGTGTGCGAAAACATATTGGTGGAGGTGAATCTATGCGAGGTGCGCGAAAACACGGCGATATAGGGGAAGCTATGAGAGGTGCGCGAAAACACAGCGATTTGGGGGAAGCTATGAGAGGTGCGCGAAAATATTGCGACATATAAAACCTATGAGAGGTGCACGAGAACACAGCAATAGAGGGGATGCTATGAGAGGTGTGCGATAACACAGCAAAAAAGGGGAAGGTATGAGAAGTGTGCGAAAACACAGCGATATATGCCAAACTATGGGAGGTGCGTGAAAACAGGGCGATATAGGGGTACGTATGAGAGGTGCATGAAAAGACAGTGATAAGCGGGAAGCTATGGGTGGTGCGCGAAAACATTTCGATATAGGGGAAACTGCGAGAGGCGTGTGAAAAAACATCGATATAGTGGAAGGTATGAGAGATGCGCAAAAACACAGCGATATAGGGGAAGGTATGAGTGGTGCGCGAAAACATATCGATATAGGGGAAGCAATGAGAGATGCGTGAAAAAACATCGATATAGTGGAAGGTATGAGAGGTGTGCGAAAACACAGCGATATAGGGGAAGGTATGAGTGGTGCGCGAAAACATATCGATATAGGGGAAGGAACGAGAGATGCGTGAAAAAACATCGATATAGTGGAAGGTATGAGAGGTGTGCGAAAACACAACGATATAGGGGAAGGTATGAGAGTTGCACAAAACTAGAGCAATATATTGGAAGCTATGAGAGGTGCACGAAATCACGGCGATATTGGGGAAGGTATGAGAGGTGCGTGAAATCACGGCGATATACGTGAAGGTATGAGAGGTGCGTGAAAACATAGTGGTGGAGGTGAAGCTATGCGAGGTGCGCGAAAACACGGCGATATAGGGGAAGGTATGAGTGCTGCGCGAAAACATATCGATATAGGGGAAGCTACGAGAGGTGCTTGAAAAAACATCGATATAGTGAAAGGTATGAGAGATGTGCGAAAACACAACGATATAAGGGAAGGTATGAGAGGTGCGTGAAAACACAGCGATATAGGGGAAGCTATGGGAGGTGCGTGAAAACACAGCGAAATAGGGGAATGTATGGGAGGTGCGTTAAAACACTGAGATACAGGGGAAGGTATGAGAGGTGCGCAAAACCACAGCGATATATGGGAAGCTATGAGAGGTGCACGAAAGCAGGGCGATATTGGGGAAGGTATGAGAGGTGTGCGAAAACGCAGCGATATATGGCTAACTATGGGAGGTGCGTGAAAACAGGGCGATATAGGGGTAAGTGTGAGAGGTGCATGAAAAGACAGTGATAAGCGGGAAGCTATGAGAGGTGCGTGAAAACAGCGATATAGGGGATGGTATGAGTGGTGCGCGAAAACATATCGATATAGGGGAAGCTATGAGAGGTGCGTGAAAAAACATCGATTTAGTGGAAGGTATGAGAGGTGTGCGAAAACGCAACGAGATACGGGAAGGTATGAGAGGTGCGTGAAAACACGTCAATATAGGGGAAGCTACGAGAGGTGCACGAAAACACAGCGATATAGTGGAAGGTATGAGAGGTGCACGAAAACACAGCGATATATGGGAATCTTTGGGAGGTGCATGAAAACAGAGCGAGAAAGGGGAAGGTATGAGAGGTGTGAGAAAACACAGCAATACAGGGAGAGCTATGGGAGGTGCGTGAAAGAATGTCGATATATGGGGAATGTATGAGAGGTGTGCGAAAACATATTGGTGGAGGTGTATCTATGCGAGGTGCGCGCAAACACGGCGATATAGGGGAAGCTATGAGAGGTGCGTGAAAATATTACGACTTATAGAAACCTATGAGAGGTGCACGAGAACACAGCAATAGAGGGGATGCTATGAGAGGTGTGCGAAAACACAGCGATATATGCCAAACTGTGGGAGGTGCGTGAATACAGGGCGATATAGGGGTAGGTATGAGAGGTGCACGAAAAGACAGTGACAAGCGGGAAGCTATGAGAGGTGCGTGAAAACACAGCGATATAGGGGAAGGTATGAGTGGTGCACGAAAACATTTCGATATAGGGGAAGCTACGAGAGGTACGTGAAAAGACATCGATATAGTGGAAGGTATGAGAGGTGTGCGAATACACAACGATATAGGGGAAGATATGAGAGGTGCACAAAACCACAGTGATATAGGGGAAGCTATGGGAGGTGTGCTAAAACACAACGATATAAGGAAAGGTATGAGAGGTGCGCGAAAACACAGCGATATAGGGGAAGGTATGAGAGGTGTGCGAATATACAACGATATAGGGGAAGGTATGAGAGGTGTGCGAAAACACAGTGATATAGGGGAAGATATAGGAGATGCGTGAAAACACGGCGATATAGGGGAAGGTATAAGAGATGAGCAAAAACTCAGCTAAAAAGGGGAAGGTATGAGAGGTGCGCGAGTACACAGCAATATAGGCAAAGCTGTGAGAGGTGAGCAAAAACACAACGATTTCAGGGAAGCTATGCGAGATGCGCGAAAACACAGCGATATCAGGGAAATTATGAGAGGTGTCCGAAAACACATCAATATAGGGGAAGCTACGAGAGGTGCGCGATAACACAGCAATATAGTGGAAGGTATGAGAGGTGCACGAAAACACAGCGATATATGGGAATCTATGGGAGGTGCATGAAAACAGAGCGAGAAAGGGGAAGGTATGAGAGGCGTGAGAAAACACAGAAATATAGGGGGAGCTATGGGAGGTGTGTGAAAGCATGGCTATATATGGAGAATGTATGAGAGGTGTGCGAAAACATATTGGTGGAGGTGAATCTATGCGAGGTGCGCGCAAACACGGCGATATAGGGGAAGCTATGAGAGGTGCACGAAAACACAACAATTTGGGGGAAGCTATGAGAGGTGCGTGAAAATATTACGACTTATAGAAACCTATGAGAGGTGCACGAGAACACAGCAATAGAGGGGATGCTATGAGAGGTGTGCGATAACACAACAAAAAGGGGAAGGTATGAGAAGTGCGCGAAAACGCAGCGATATATGGCAAACTGTGGGAGGTGCGTGAAAACAGGGCGATATAGGGGTAGGTATGAGAGGTGCATGAAAAGACAGTGATAAGCGGGAAGCTATGAGAGGTGCGCGAAAACACAGCGATATAGGAGATGGTATGTGCGGTGCGCGATAACATATCGATATAGGGGAAGCTACGAGAGGTGCGTGAAAAAACATCGATTTAGTGGGAGGTATGAGAGGTGTGCGAAAACGCAGCGATATACGGGAAGGTATGTGAGGTGCGTGAAAACACATCAATATAGGGGAATCTACGAGAGGTGCGCGAAAACACAGCGATATAGTGGAAGGTATGAGAGGTGCACGAAAACACAGCGATATATGGGAATCTTTGGGAGGTGCATGAAAACAGAGCGAGAAAGGGGAAGGTATGAGAGGTGTGAGAAAACACAGCAATATAGGGGGAGGTATGGGAGGTGCGTGAAAGCATGGCGATATATGGAGAAGGTATGAGAGGTGTGCGAAAACATATTGGTGGAGGTGAATCTATGCGAGGTGCGCGAAAACACGGCGATATAGGGGAAGCTATGAGAGGTGCGCGAAAACACAGCGATTTGGGGGAAGCTATGAGAGGTGCGCGAAAATATTGCGACATATAAAACCTATGAGAGGTGCACGAGAACACAGCAATAGAGGGGATGCTATGAGAAGTGTGCGATAACACAGCAAAAAAGGGGAAGGTATGAGAAGTGTGCGAAAACACAGCGATATATGCCAAACTATGGGAGGTGCGTGAAAACAGGGCGATATAGGGGTACGTATGAGAGGTGCATGAAAAGACAGTGATAAGCGGGAAGCTATGGGTGGTGCGCGAAAACATTTCGATATAGGGGAAACTACGAGAGGTGCGTGAAAAAACATCGATATACTGGAAGGTATGAGAGATGCGCAAAAACACAGCGATATAGGGGAAGGTATGAGTGGTGTGCGAAAACATATCGATATTGGGGAAGCAATGAGAGATGCATGAAAAAACATCGATATAGTGGAAAGTATGAGAGGTGTGCGAAAACACAACGATATAGGGGAAGGTATGAGAGTTGCACAAAACTAGAGCAATATATTGGAAGCTATGAGAGGCGCACAAAAGCACGGCGATATTGGGGAAGGTATGAGAGGTGCGCGAAAACACGGCGAAATACGTGAAGGTATGAGAGGTGCGTGAAAACATAGTGGTGGAGGTGAAGCTATGCGAGGTGCGCGAAAACACGGCGATATAGGGGAAGGTATGAGTGCTGCGCGAAAACATATTGATATAGGGGAAGCTACGAGAGGTGCGTGAAAAAATATCAATATAGTGGAAGGTATGAGATGTGTGCGAAAACACAATGATATAAGGGAAGGTATGAGAGGTGCATGAAAACACAGTGATACAGGGGAAGCTATGGGAAGAGCGCGAAAACACAGCGATATAGGGGAAGGTATGAGTGGTGCGACAAAACATATCGATATAGGGGAAGCTACAAGAGGTGCTTGAAAAAACATCGATATAGTGAAAGGCATGAGAGATGTGCGAAAACACAACGATATAAGGGAAGGTATGAGAGGTGCGTGAAAACACAGCAATATAGGGGAAGCTATGGGAGGTGCGTGAAAACACAGCGAAATAGGGGAATGTATGGGAGGTGCGTTAAAACACTGAGATACAGGGGAAGGTATGAGAGGTGCGCAAAACCACAGCGATATATGGGAAGCTATGAGAGGTGGACGAAAGCAGGGCGATATTGGGGAAGGTATGAGAGGTGTGCGAAAACGCAGCGATATATGGCAAACTATGGGAGCTGCGTGAAAACAGGGCGATATAGGGGTAGGTGTGAGAGGTGCATGAAAAGACAGTGATAAGTGGGAACCTATGAGAGGTGCGCGAAAACACAGCGATATAGGGGAAGGTAGAGTGGTACGCGAAAACTTATCGGTATAGGGGAAGCTACGAGAGGTACGTGAAAAAACATCGATTTAGTGGAAGGTATGAGAAGTGTGCGAAAACACAACGATATACGGGAAGGTATGAGAGGTGCGTGAAAACACAACGATATAGGGGAAGGTATGAGAGGTGCGCAAAACCTCAGTGATATAGGGCAAGCTATGGGAGGTGTGCGAAAACACAGTGATATACGTGAAGGTAGAGAGGTGCGTGAAATCACGTCGATATAGGGGAAGGTATGAGGGATGAGTGAAAACTCAGTTAAAAAGGGGAAGGTATGAGAGGTGCGTGAGAACATGGCGATATAGGCAAAGCTATCAGAGGTGAGCAAAAACACAGTGATATAGGGGAAGGTTATTAGAGGTGCGCGAAAACACGATATAGGGGAAGCTATGTGTGGTGCGTGAAAACACAGAGAGATAGGGGAATGTATGGGAGGTGCGTTAAAGCACTGCGATACAGGGGAAGGTATGAGAGGTGCGCGAAAACACAGTGATATAGGGGAAGATATAGGAGATGCGTGAAAACACGGCGATATAGGGGAAGGTATAAGAGATGAGCAAAAACTCAGCTAAAAAGGGGAAGGTATGAGAGGTGCGCGAGTACACAGCAATATAGGCAAAGCTGTGAGAGGTGAGCAAAAACACAACGATATCGGGGAAGCTATGCGAGATGCGCGAAAACACAGCGATATCAGGGAAATTATGAGAGGTGCCCGAAAACACATCAATATAGGGGAAGCTACGAGAGGTGCGCGATAACACAGCAATATAGTGGAAGGTATGAGAGGTGCACGAAAACACAGCGATATATGGGAATCTATGGGAGGTGCATGAAAACAGAGCGAGAAAGGGGAAGGTATGAGAGGCGTGAGAAAACACAGAAATATAGGGGGAGCTATGGGAGGTGTGTGAAAGCATGGCGATATATGGAGAAGGTATGAGAGGTGTGCAAAAACATAGTGGTGGAGGTGAATCTATGCGAGGTGCGCGAAAACACGGCGATATAAGGGAAGCTATGAGAGGTGCGTGAAAACACAGCGATTTGGGGAAGCTATGAGAGGTGCGTGAAAATATTGCGACATATAGAAACCTATGAGAGGTGCACGAGAACACAGCAATAGAGGGGATGCTATGAGAGGTGTGCGATAACACAACAAAAAGAGGAAGGTATGAGAAGTGCGCGAAAACGCAGCGATATATGGCAAACTATGGGAGGTGCGTGAAAACAGGGCAATATAGGGGTAGGTATGAGAGGTGCATGAAAAGACAGTGAAAAGTGGGAAGCGATGAGAGGTGCGCAAAAACACAGCGATATAGGGGAAGATATGGGTGGTACACGAAAACATATCGATATAGGGGAAGCTACGAGATGTGCGTGAAAAAAACATCGATATAGTGGAAGGTATGAGAGGGTTGCGAAAACACAACGATATAGGGGAAGGTATGAGAGGTGCACAAAACTACAGCGATATATGGGAAGCTATGGGAGGTGCGTGAACACACAGCGATATAGGGGGAATGTATGTGAGAGCGTTAAAACACTGCGATACAAGGGAAGGTATAAGAGGTGCGCAAAACCACAGCGATATATGGGAAGCTATGAGAGGTGCACGAAAGCACGGCGATATTGGGGAAGGTTTGAGAGGTGCTCGAAAACACAGTGATGTAGAGGAAGCTATGGGAGGTGCGCAAAAACACGGCGATATACGTGAAGGTATGAGAGGTGCGTGAGAACACGTCGATATAGGGGAGGGTATGAGAGATGAGCAAAAACTCAGTTAAAAAGGGGAAGGTATGAGAGGTGCATGAGAACATGGCGATATAGGCAATGTTATCAGAGGTGAGCAAAAACACAGCGATATAGGGGAAGCTATGTGAGGTGCATTAAAACACAGCGATATAGGGGAAGCTATGGGAGGTGCGTGAAAACACAGCGATCTAGGGGAATGTATGGGAGGTGCGTTAAAACACAGTGATATAGGGGAAGATATAGAAGATTCGCGAAAACACGGCAATAGAGGGGAAGGTATGAGAGATGAGCAAAAACTCAGCTAAAAAGGGGAAGGTATGAGAAGTGCTCGAGAACACGGCAATACAGGCAAAGCTGTGAGAAGTGAGAAAAAACATAGCAATATAGGGGAATGTATGAGTGGTGCCCGAAAACACATCAATATAGGGGAAGCTACGAGAGGTGCGCAAAAACACAGCGATTTGGGGGAAGCTATGAGAGGTGCGCGAAAATATTGCAACATATAGAAACCTATGAGAGGTGCCCGAGAACACAGCAATAGAGGGGATGCTATGAAAGGTGTGCAATAACACAACAAAAAGGGGAAGGTATGAGAAGTGCGCGAAAACGCAGCGATATATGGCAAACTATGGGGAGGTGCGTGAAAACAGGGCGATATAGGGGTAGGTATGAGAGGTGCATGAAAAGACAGTGATAAGCGGGAAGCTATGAGAGGTGCGCGAAAACACAATGATATAGGAGATGGTATGTGCGGTGCGCGATAACATATCGATATAGGGGAAGCTACGAGAGGTGCGTGGAAAAAACATCGATAGAGTGGAAGGTATGAGAGATACGCAAAAACACAGCGATATAGGGGCAGGTATGAGTGGTGTGCGAAAACATATCGATATAGGGGAATGTATGGGAGGTGCGTTAAAACACTGAGATACAGGGGAAGGTATGAGAGGTGCGCAAAACCACAGCGATATATGGGAAGCTGTGAGAGGTGCACGAAAGCAGGGCGATATTGGGGAAGGTATGAGAGGTGTGCGAAAACGCAGCGATATATGGCAAACTATGGGAGGTGCGTGAAAGCAGGGCGATATAGGGGTAAGTGTGAGAGGTGCATGAAAAGACAGTGATAAGTGGGAACCTATGAGAGGTGCGCGAAAACACAGCGATATAGGGGAAGGTAGAGTGGTGCTCGAAAACTTATCGGTATAGGGGAAGCTACGAGAGGTACGTGAAAAAACATCGATTTAGTGGAAGGTATGAGAAGTGTGCCAAAAGACAACGATATACGGGAAGGTATGAGAGGTGCGTGAAAACACAACGATATAGGGGAAGGTATGAGAGGTGCGCAAAACCTCAGTGATATAGGGCAAGCTATGGGAGGTGTGCGAAAACACAGTGATATACGTGAAGGTAGAGAGGTGCGTGAAATCACGTCGATATAGGGGAAGGTATGAGGGATGAGCGAAAACTCAGTTAAAAAGGGGAAGGTATGAGAGGTGCGTGAGAACATGGCGATATAGGCAAAGCTATCAGAGGTGAGCAAAAACACAGTGATATAGGGGAAGGTTATTAGAAGTGTGCGAAAACACGATATAGGGGAAGGTATGTGAGGTGCGTGAAAACACAGAGAGATAGGGGAATGTACGGGAGGTGCGTTAAAGCACTGCGATACAGGGGAAGGTATGAGAGGTGCGTGAAAACACAGTGATATAGGGGAAGATATAGGAGATGCGCGAAAACACGGCGATATAGGGGAAGGTATAAGAGATGAGCAAAAACTCAGCTAAAAAGGGGAAGGTATGAGAGGTGCATGAGTACACGGCAATATAGGCAAAGCTGTGAGAGGTGAGCAAAAAGATAGCAATATAGGGGAAGGCTTGAGAGGTGCGTGAAAATACAACGATATAGGGGAAGCTATGCGAGATGCGTGAAAACACAGCGATATCAGGGAAATTATGAGAGGTGCCCGAAAACACATCAATGTAGGGGAAGCTACGAGAGGTGCGCGAAAACACAGCCATATCAGGGAAATTATGAGAGGTGCCCGAAAACACATCAATGTAGGGGAAGCTACGAGAGGTGCGCGAAAACACAGCGATATAGTAGAAGGTATGAGAGGTGCGCGAAAACACAGCGATATATGGGAAGCTATGGGGGGTGCATGAAAACAGAGCAAGAAAGGGGAAGGAACGAGATGTGTGAGTAAACACAGCAATCTAAGGGGAGCTATGGGAGGTGCGTGAAAGCATGGCTATATATGGAGAAGGTATGAGAGGTGTGCGAAAACATAGTGGTGGAGGTGAAGCTATGAGAGGTGCGTGAAAATATTGCGACATATAGAAACCTATGAGAGGTGCACGAGAACACAGCAATAGAGGGGATGCTATGAGAGGTGTGCGATAACACAACAAAAAGGGGAAGGTAAGAGAAGTGCGCGAAAACGCAGCGATATATGGCAAACTATGGGAGGTGCGTGAAAACAGGGCGATATAGGGGTAGGTATGAGAGGTGCATGAAAAGACAGTGATAAGCGGGAAGCGATGAGAGGTGCGCAAAAACACAGCGATATAGGGGAAGATATGAGTGGTACACGAAAACATATCGATATAGGGGAAGCTACGAGAGGTGCGTGAAAAAACATCGATATAGTGGAAGGTATGAGAGGGTTGCGAAAACACAACGATATAGGGGAAGGTATGAGAGGTGCACAAAACTACAGCGATATATGGCAAGCTATGGGAGGTGCGCAAATACACGGCGATATACGTGAAGGTATGAGAGGAGCGTGAGAACACGTCAATATAGGGGAGGGTATGAGAGATGAGCGAAAACTCAGTTAAAAAGGGGAAGGTATGAGAGGTGCATGAGAACATGGCGATATAGGCAAAGTTATCAGAGATGAGCCAAAACACAGCGATATAGGGGAAGCTATGTGAGGTGCGTGAAAACACAGCGATATAGGGGAAGCTATGGGAGGTGCGTGAAAACACAGCGATCTAGGGGAATGTATGGGAGGTGCGTTAAAACACAGTGATATAGGGGAAGATATAGAAGATTTGCGAAAACACGGCAATAGAGGGGAAGGTATGAGAGATGAGCAAAAACTCAGCTAAAAAGGGGAAGGTATGAGAAGTGCTCGAGAACACGGCAATACAGGCAAAGCTGTGAGAGGTGAGCAAAAACATAGCGATATAGTGGAAGGTATGAGAGGGGCGAGAAAATACAACGATATAGGGGAATATATGCGAGATGCAAGAAAACAGCGATATCAGGGAAATTATGAGAAGTGCCCGAAAACACATCAATATTGGGGAAACTATGAGAGGTGCGTGAAAAAACATTGATATAGTGGAAGGTATGAGAGGTGTGCGAATACACAACGATATAGGAAAAGGTATGAGAGGTGCGCAAAACCACAGTGATATAGGGGAAGCTATGGGAGGTGGGCGAAAACACGGCGATATACGTGAAGGTATGAGAGGTGCGTGAAAACACGTCGATATAGGGGAAGGTATGAGAGGTGAGCGAAACTCAATTAAAAAGGGGAAGGTATGAGAGGTGCGTGAGAACATGGCGATATAGGCAAAGCTATCAGAGGTGAGCAAAAACACAGTGATATAGGGGAAGGTTATTAGAGGTGCGCCAAAACACGATATAGGGGAAGCTATGTGAGGTGCGTGAAAACACAGTGATATAGGGGAAGATATAGGAGATGCGTGAAAACACGGCGATATAGGGGAAGGTATAAGAGATGAGCAAAATCTCAGCTAAAAAGGGGAAGGTATGAGAGGTACGCGAGTACACAGCAATATAGGCAAAGCTGTGAGAGGTGAGCAAAAACACAATGATATCGGGGAAGCTATGCGAGATGCGCGAAAACACAGCGATATCAGGGAAATTATGAGAGGTGCCCGAAAACACATCAATATAGGGGAAGCTACGAGAGGTGCGCGATAACACAGCAATATAGTGGAAGGTATGAGAGGTGCACGAAAACACAGCGATATATGGGAATCTATGGGAGGTGCATGAAAACAGAGCGAGAAAGGGGAAGGTATGAGAGGCGTGAGAAAACACAGAAATATAGGGGGAGCTATGGGAGGTGTGTGAAAGCATGGCGATATATGGAGAAGGTATGAGAGGTGTGCGAAAACATAGTGGTGGAGGTGAATCTATGCGAGGTGCGCGAAAACACGGCGATATAAGGGAAGCTATGAGAGGTGCGTGAAAACACAGCGATTTGGGGGAAGCTATGAGAGGTGCGTGAAAATATTGCGACATATAGAAACCTATGAGAGGTGCACGAGAACACAGCAATAGAGGGGATGCTATGAGAGGTGTGCGATAACACAGCAAAAAAGGGGAAGGTATGAGAAGTGTGCGAAAACATAGCGATATATGGCAAATCATGGGAGGTGCGTGAAAACAGGGTGATATAGGGGTAGGTATGAGAGGTGCATGAAAAGACAGTGATAAGCGGGAAGCTATGAGAGGTGCGTGAAAACACAGCGATATAAGGGAAGGTATGAGTGGTGCACGTAAACATTTCGATATAGGGGAAGCTACGAGAGGTGCGTGAAAAAACATTGATATAGTGGAAGGTATGAGAGGTGTGCGAATACACAACGATATAGGGGAAGGTATGAGAGGTGCACAAAACCACAGTGATATAGGGGAAGCTATGGGAGGTGGGCGAAAACACGGCGATATACATGAAGGTATGAGAGGTGCGTGAAAACACGTCGATATAGGGGAAGGTATGAGAGGTGAGCGAAAACTCAGTTAAGAAGGGGATGGTATGAGAGGTGCGTGGGAACATGGCGATATAGGCAAAGCTGTGAGAGGTGAGCAAAAACACAACGATATCGGGGAAACTATGCGAGATGCACGAAAACACAGCGATATCAGGGAAATTATGAGAGGTGCCCGAAAACACATCAATATAGGGGAAGCTACTAGAGGTGCGCGATAACACAGCGATATAGTGGAAGGTATAAGAGGTGCACGAAAACACAGCGATATATGGGAATCTATGGGAGGTGCATGAAAACAGAGCGAGATAGGGGAAGGTATGAGAGGAGTGAGAAAACACAGAAATATAGGGGGAGCTATGGGAGGTGTGTGAAAGCATGGCGATATATGGAGAAGGTATGAGAGGTTTGCGAAACGTAGTGGTGGAGGTGAATCTATGCGAGGTACGCGAAAACACGGCGATATAGGGGAAGCTATGAGAGGTGCGCGAAAATATTGCGACATATAGAAACCTATGAGAGGTGCACGAGAACACAGCAATAGAGGGGATGCTATGAAAGGTGTGCGATAACACAGCAAAAAAGGGTAAGGTATGAGACGTGTGCGAAAACATAGCGATATATGGCAAACTATGGGAGGTGCGTGAAAACCGGGTGATATAGGGGTAAGTATGAAAGGTGTATGAAAAGACAGTGATAAGCGGGAAGCTGTGAGAGGTGCTTTAAAACACAGCGATATAGGGCAAGGTATGAGTGGTGCACGAAAACATTTCGATATAGGGGAAGCTACGAGAGGTGCGTGAAAAAACATCGATATAGTGAAAGGTATGAGAGGTGTGCGAAAACACAACGATATAGGGGAAGGTATGAGAGGTGCGCAAAACCACAGTGATATAGGGGAAGCTATGGGAGGTGGGCGAAAACACGGCGATATACATGAAGGTATGAGAGGTGCGTGAAAACACGTCGATATAGGGGAAGGTATGAGAGGTGAGCGAAAACTCAGTTAAGAAGGGGAAGGTATGAGAGGTGCGTGAGAACATGGCGATATAGGCAAAGCTGTGAGAGGTGAGCAAAAACACAACGATATCGGGGAAACTATGCGAGATGGGCGAAAACGCAGCGATATCAGGGAAATTATGAGAGGTGCCCGAAAACACATCAATATAGGGGAAGCTACTAGAGGTGCGCGATAACACAGCGATATAGTGGAAGGTATAAGAGGTGCACGAAAACACAGCGATATATGGGAATCTATGGGAGGTGCATGAAAACAGAGCGAGATAGGGAAAGCTATGGGAGGCGTGCGAAAACACGGCGATATAGGGGAATGTATGAGAGACGAGCGAAAACTCAGTTAAAAAGGGGAAGGTATGGGAGGTGCGTGAGAACATGGCGATATTGGGGAATGTATGGGAAGTGCGTTAAAACACTGCGATTCAGGGGAATGTATGAGAGGTGCTCAAAAACTCAGTGATATAGGGTAAGATATAGGAGATGCGCGAAAACACGGCGATATAGGGGAACTTATAAGAGATGAGCAAAAACTCAGCTAAAAAGGGGAAGATATGAGAGGTGCGCGAGTACATGGCAATATAGGCAAAGCTGTGAGAGGTGAGCAAAAACACAGCGATATAAGGTAAGGTATGAGAGGTGCGCGAAAACGCAACGATATAGGGGAATCTATGAGAGGTGCGATAAAACACGGCAATATAGGGGAAGGTATGAGAGGTGCGCGAAAGCATATCGATATAGGACAAGCTACGAGAGGCGCGTGAAAAAACATCGATATAGTGGTAGGTATGAGACGTGCACAAAACTACAGCAATATATGGGAAGCTATGAGAGATGCATGAAAGCACGGCGATATTGTGGAAGGTATGAGAGGTGCACGAAAACACAGTGATATAGGGGAAACTCTTCGAGATGCGCGAAAACACAGCGATATCAGGGAAATTATGAGAGGTGCCCGAAAACACATCATTGTAGGGGAAGCTATGGGAGGTGCGCGAAAACACAGTGATATAGGGGAATGTATGAGTGCTGCGCGAAAACATATCGATATAGGGGAAGTTACGAGAGGTACGTGAAAAAATATCGATATAGGGGAAGGTATGAGAGGTGCGCAAAACCACAGTGATACAGGGGAAGCTATGGGAGGCGTGGGAAAACACGGCGATATACGTGAAGGTATGAGAGGTGCGTGAAAACACGTCGATATAGGGGAAGGTATGAGAGACGAGCGAAAACTCAGTTAAAAAGGGGAAGGTATGAGAGGTGCATGAGAACATGGCGATATTGGGGAATGTATGGGAGGTGCGTTAAAACACTGCGATACAGGGGAATGTATGAGAGGTGCGCAAAAACACAGTGATATAGGGGAAGATATAGGAGATGCGCGAAAACACGGCGATATAGGGGAAGTTATAAGAGATGAGCAAAAACTCAGCTAAAAACGGGAAGTTATGAGAGGTGCGCGAGTACATGGCAATATAGGCAAAGCTGTGAGAGGTGAGCAAAACACAGCGATATAGGGTAAGGTATGAGAGGTGCGCGAAAACACAACGATATAAGGGAATCTATGAGAGATGCACGAAAACACGGCAATTTAGGGGAAGCTATGAGAGGTGCGCGAAAGCATATCGATATAGGGGAAGCTACGAGAGGCGCGTGAAAAAACATCGATATAGTGGAAGGTATGAGAGGTGTGCGAATACACAACGATATAGGGGAAGGTATGAGAGGTGCGCAAAACCACAGTGATATAGGGGAAGCTATGGGAGGTGGGCGAAAACACGGCGATATACATGAAGGTATGAGAGGTGCGTGAAAACACGTCGATATAGGGGAAGGTATGAGAGGTGAGCGAAAACTCAGTTAAGAAGGGGAAGGTATGAGAGGTGCGTGAGAACATGGCGATATAGGCAAAGCTGTGAGAGGTGAGCAAAAACACAACGATATCGGGGAAACTATGCGAGATGCGCGAAAACACAGCGATATCAGGGAAATTATGAGAGGTGCCCGAAAACACATCAATATAGGGGAAGCTACTAGAGGTGCGCGATAACACAGCGATATAGTGGAAGGTATAAGAGGTGCGCGAAAACACAGCGATATATGGGAATCTATGGGAGGTGCATGAAAACAGAGCGAGATAGGGGAAGGGATGAGAGGCGTGAGAAAGCACAGAAATATAGGGGGAGCTATGGGAGGTGTGTGAAAGCATGGCGATATATGGAGAAGGTATGAGAGGTGTGTGAAACGTAGTGGTGGAGGTGAATCTATGCGAGGTACGTGAAAACACAGCAATAGAGGGGATGCTATGAAAGGTGTGCGATAACACAGCAAAAAAGGGTAAGGTATGAGACGTGTGCGAAAACATAGCGATATATGGCAAACTATGGGATGTGCGTGAAAACCAGGTGATATAGGGGTAAGTATGAAAGGTGTATGAAAAGACAGTGATAAGCGGGAAGCTGTGAGAGGTGCTTTAAAACACAGCGATATAGGGCAAGGTATGAGTGGTGCACGAAAACATTTCGATATAGGGGAAGCTACGAGAGGTGCGTGAAAAAACATCGATATAGTGAAAGGTATGAGAGGTGTGCGAAAACACAACGATATAGGGGAAGGTATGAGAGGTGCACAAAACCACAGTGATACAGGGGAGGCTATGGGAGGCGTGCGAAAACACGGCGATATAGGGGAAGGTATGAGAGACGAGCGAAAACTCAGTTAAAAAGGGGAAGGTATGAGAGGTGCGTGAGAGCATGGCGATATTGGGGAATGTATGGGAAGTGCGTTAAAACACTGCGATTCAGGGGAATGTATGAGAGGTGCTCAAAAACACAGTGATATAGGGGAAGATATAGGAGATGCGCGAAAACACGCGATATAGGGGAACTTATAAGAGATGAGCAAAAACTCAGCTAAAAAGGGGAAGATATGAGAGGTGCGCGAGTACATGGCAATATAGGCAAAGCTGTGAGAGGTGAGCAAAAACACAGCGATATAAGGTAAGGTATGAGAGGTGCGCGAAAACGCAACGATATAGGGGAATCTATGAGAGGTGCGAGAAAACACGGCAATATAGGGGAAGCTATGAGAGGTGCGCGAAAGCATATCGATATAGGACAAGCTACGAGAGGCGCGTGAAAAAACATCGATATAGTGGAAGGTATGAGACGTGCACAAAACTACAGCAATATATGGGAAGCTATGAGAGGTGCGTGAAAGCACGGTGATATTGTGGAAGGTATGAGAGGTGCACGAAAACACAGTGATATAGGCGAAACTCTTCAAGATGCGCGAAAGCACAGCGATATCAGGGAAATTATGAGAAGTGCCCGAAAACACATCATTGTAGGGGAAGCTATGGGAGGTGCGCGAAAACACAGCGATATAGGGGAATGTATGGGAGGTGTGTTAAAACACTGCAATACAGGGGAAGGTATGAGAGGTGCGCGAAAACACAGTGATATAGGGGAAGGTATGAGTGCTGCGCGAAAACATATCGATATAGGGGAAGTTACGAGAGGTGCGTGAAAAAATATCGATATAGGGGAAGGTATGAGAGGTGCGCAAAACCACAGTGATACAGGGGAAGCTATGGGAGGCGTGGGAAAACACGGCGATATACGTGAAGGTATGAGAGGTGCGTGAAAACACGTCGATACAGGGGAAGGTATGAGAGACGAGCGAAAACTCAGTTAAAAAGGGGAAGGTATGAGAGGTGCATGAGAACATGGCGATATTGGGGAATGTATGGGAGGTGCGTTAAAACACTGTGATACAGGGGAATGTATGAGAGGTGCGCAAAAACACAGTGATATAGGGGAAGATATAGGAGATGCGCGAAAACACGGCAATATAGGGGAAGCTATGAGAGGTGCGCGAAAGCATATCGATATAGGGGAGGCTACGAGAGGCGCGTGAAAAAACATCGATATAGTGGAAGGTATGAGACGTGCACAAAACTACAGCAATATATGGGAAGCTATGAGAGGTGCACGAAAGCACGGCAATATTGTGGAAGGTATGAGAGGTGCACGAAAACACAGTGATATAGGCGAAACTCTTCGAGATGCGCGAAAGCACAGCGATATCAGGGAAATTATGAGAGGTGCCCGAAAACACATCAATGTAGGGGAAGCTATGGGAGGTGCGCGAAAACACAGCGATATAGGGGAATGTATGGGAGGTGCGTTAAAACACTGCGATACAGGGGAAGGTATGAGAGGGGCGCGAAAACACAGTGATATAGGGGAAGGTATGAGTGCTGCGCGAAAACATATCGATATAGGGGAAGTTACGAGAGGTGCGTGAAAAAATATCGATATAGTGGAAGGTATGAGAGGTGTGCGAAAACACAACGATATAAGGGAAGGTATGAGAGGTGCGTGAAAACACAGCGATATAGGGGAATGTATGGGAGGTGCGTTAAATCTCTGCGATACAGGGGAAGGTATGACAGGTATGCAAAACCACAGTGATACATGAGAAGCTATGAGAGGTGCACGAAAGCACGGCGATATTGGGGAAGGTTTGAGAGGTGCAGGAAAACATAGTGATATAGGGGAAGCTATGGGAGGAGCGCGAAAACACGGCGATATACGTCAAGGTATGAGAGGTGCGTGAAAACACGTCGATATAGGGGAAGGTATGAGAGATGAGCGAAAACTCAGTTAAAAAGGGTAAGGTATGAGAGGTGTGTGAGAACATGGCGATGTAGGCAAAGCTATCAGAGGTGAGCAAAAACACAGTGATATAGGGGAAGGTTATTAGAGGTGCGCGAAAACACGATATAGGGAAAGCTATGTGAGGTGAGTGAAAACACAGTGAGATAGAGGAATGTATGGCGGGTGCGTTAAAACACTGCGATACAGGGGAATGTATGGAAGGTGCGTTAAATCACTGCGATACAGGGGAAGGTATGACAGGTATGCAAAACCACAGTGATACATGAGAAGCTATGAGAGGTGCACGAAAGCACGGTGATATTGGGGAAGGTTTGAGAGGTGCATGAAAACATAGTGATATAGGGGAAGCTATGGGAGGAGCGCGAAAACACGGCGATATACGTCAAGGTATGAGAGGTGCGTGAAAACACGTCGATATAGGGGAAGGTATGAGAGATGAGTGAAAACTCAGTTAAAAAGGGTAAGGTATAAGAGGTGTGTGAGAACATGGCGATGTAGGCAAAGCTATCAGAGGTGAGCAAAAACACAGTGATATAGGGGAAGGTTATTAGAGGTGCGCGAAAGCACGATATAGGGGAAGCTATGTGAGGTGAGTGAAAACACAGCGAGATAGAGGAATGTATAGCGGGTGCGTTAAAACACTGCGATACAGGGGAAGGTATGAGAGGTGCGCGAAAACACAGTGATATATGGGAAGATATAGGAGATGCGCGAAAACACGGCGATATAGGGGAAGGTATAACAGATGAGCAAAAACTCAGCTACAAAGGGGAAGGTATGAGAGGTGCGCAAGTACACGGCAATATAGGCAAGGCTGTGAGAGGTGAGGAAAAACAGCAATATAGGGGAAGGTATGAGAGGTGCACGAAAACACAACGATATAGGGGAAGATATGCGAGATGCGCGAAAACACAACAGTATCAGGGAAATTATGAGAGGTGCCCGAAAACACATCAATGTAGGGGGAGCTACGAGAGGTGCACGAAAACACAGCGATATATTAGAAGGTATTAGAGGTGCACGAAAAAACAGTGATATATGGGAAGCTATGGGAGGTGCATGAAAACAGAGCGAGAAAGGGGAAGGTATGAGAGGTGTGAGTAAACACAGCAATATAGGGAGAGCTATGGGAGGTGCGTGAAAGCATGGCGATATATGGAGAAGTTATGAGAGGTGTGCGAAAACATAGTGGTGTAGGTGAATCTATGCGAGGTGCGTGAAAACACGGCGATATAGGGGAAGGTATGAGAGGTGCGTGAAAACACAGCGATTTGTGGGAAGCTATAAGAGGTGCACGAAAATATTACATCTTATAGAAACCTATGAGAGGTGCACGAGAACACAGCAATAGAGGGGATGCTATGAGAAGTGTGCGATAACACAGCAAAAGAAGGGAAGGTAGGAGAAGTGTGCGAAAACACAGCGATATATGGCAAACTATGGAAGGTGCGTGAAAACAGGGCGATATAGTGGTAGGTATGAGAGGTGCATGAAAAGACAGTGATAAGCGGGAAGCTATGAGAGGTGCACGAAAACACAGCGATATATGGGAAGGTATGAGTGGTGCGTGAAAAAACATCGATAGAGTGGAAGGTATAAGAGGTGTGCGAAAACACAACAATATAGGGGAAGGTATGAGAGGTGCACAAAACTACAGCGATATATTGGAAGCTATGAGAGGTGCACGAAAACACAGTGATATAGGGGAAGCTATGGGAGGTGCACGAAAACATGGCGATATAGGGGAAGGTATGAGTGCTGCGCGAAAACATATCGATATAGGGGAAGCTACGAGAGGTGCGTGAAAAAATATCGATATAGTGGAAGGTATGAGAGGTGTGCGAAAACACAACGATATAAGGGAAGGTATGAGAGGTGCGTGAAAACACAGCGAGATAGGGGAATGTATGGGAGGTGCGTTAAAACACTGCGATACAGGGGAAGGTATGAGAGGTGCACGAAAACACAGTGATATAGGGGAAGATATAGGAGATGCGCAAAAACACGACGATATAGGGGAAGGTATAAGAGATGAGCAAAAACTCAGTTAAAAAGGTGAAGGTATAAGAGGTGCGCGAGTACACGGCAATATAGGCAAAGCTGTGAGAGGTGAGCAAAAACAGCGATATAGGGGAAGGTATGAGTGGTGCACGAAAACATATCGATATAGGGGAGGCGACGAGAGGTGTGTGAAAAAACATCGATATAGTGGAAGGTATGAGAGGTGTGCGAAAACACAACAATATAGGGGAAGGTATGAGAGGTGCACAAAACTACAGCGATATAAGGGAAGCTATGAGAGGTGCACGAAAGCACGGCGATATTGGGGAATGTATGGGAGGTGCGTTAAAACACTGCGATACAAGGGAAGGTATAAGAGGTGCGCAAAACCACAGCGATATAGGAGAAGGTATTAGAGGTGTGTGAAAAAACAACGATATAGGGGAATGTATGAGAGGTGCGTTAAAACACTGCGATACAGGTGCAGGAATGAGAGGTGCGCGAAAACGCAGCGATATATGGGAATCTTTGGGAGGTGCATGAAAACAGAGCAAGAAAGGGGAAGGTGTGCGAGGTGTGTGAAAACACGGCGACATAGGGGAAGCTATGAGAGGTGCGTGAAAACACAGCGATTTTTGGGAAGCTATGAGAGGTGTGCGAAAATATTGCAACTTATAGAAACCTATGAGAGGTGCACGAGAACACAGCAATAGAGGGAATGCTATGAGAAGTGTGCGATAACACAGCAAAAGAGGGGAAGGTAGGAGAAGTGTGCGAAAACACAGCGATATATGGCAAACTATGGAAGGTGCGTGAAAACAGGGTGATATAGGGGTAGGTATGAGAGGTGCATGAAAAGACAGTGATAAGCGGGAAGCTATGATATGTGCGCAAAAACACAGCAATATAGTGGAAGGTATGAGTGGAGCGCGAAAACATATCGATATAGAGGAAGCTACGAGAGGTGTGAGAAAAAACATCGATATAGTAGAAGGTATGAGAGGTGTGCGAAAACACAATAATATAGGGGAAGGTATGAGACGTGTACAAAACTACAGCGATATATGGGAAGCTATGAGAGGTGCACGAAAGCACGGCAATATTGGGGAAGGTATGAGAGGTGCACGAAAACACAGTGATATAGGGGAAGCTATGGGAGGTGCGCGAAAACACGGTGATATACGTGAAGGTATGAGAGGTGCATGAAAACATAGTGATGGAGGTGAAGTTATGCGAGGTGCACAAAAACACGGCGATACAGGGGAAAGTATGAGCGCTGCGCGAAAACATATCGATATAGGGGAAGCTACCAGAGGTGCGTGAAAAAATATCGATATAGTGGAAGGTATGAGAGGTGTGCAAAAACACAACAATATAAGGGAAGGTATGAGAGGTGCACGAAAGCACGGCGATATTGGGGAAGGTATGAGAGGTGCACGAAAACACAGTGATATAGGGGAAGCTATGGGAGCTGCGTGAACACACAGCGATATAGGGGAATGTATGTGAGGTGCGTTAAAACACCGCGATACAAGGGAAGGTATAAGAGGTGCGCAAAACCACAGCGATATATGGGAAGCTATGAGAGGTGCACGAAAGCACGGCGATATTGGGGAAGGTTTGAGAGGTGCACGAAAACACAGTTATGTAGAGGAAGCTATGGGAGGTGCGCAAAAACACGGCGATATACGTGAAGGTATGAGAGGTGCGTGAGAACACGTCGATATAGGGGAGGGTATGAGAGATGAGCGAAAACTCAGTTAAAAAGGGGAAGGTATGAGAGGTGCGTGAGAACATGGCGATATAGGCAAAGCTATCAGAGGTGAGCAAAAACACAGCGATATAGGGGAAGGTATTAGAGGTGCGCGAAAACACAGCGATATAGGGGAATGTATGGGAGGTGCGTTAAAACACTGCGATACAGGTGAAGGAATGAGAGGTGCGCGAAAACACAGCGATATAGTGGAAGGTATGAGAGGTGCGCGAAAACACAGCGATATATGGGAATCTTTGCGAGGTGCATGAAACAGAGCAAGAAAGGGGAAGGTATGCGAGGTGTGTGAAAACACGGCGACATAGGGGAAGCTATGAGAGGTGCGTGAAAACACAGCAATTTGTGGGAAGCTATGAGAAGTGCGCGAAAATATTGCAACTTATAGAAACCTATGAGAGGTGCACGAGAACACAGCAATAGAGGGGATGCTATGAGAAGTGTGCGATAACACAGCAAAAGAGGGGAAGGTAGGAGAAGTGTGCGAAAACACAGCGATATATGGCAAACTATGGAAGGTGCGTGAAAACAGGGCGATATAGGGGTAGGTATGAGAGGTGCATGAAAAGACAGTGATAAGCGGGAAGCTATGATAGGTGCGCAAAAACACAGCAATATAGTGGAAGGTATGAGTGGAGCGCGAAAACATATCGATATAGAGGAAGCTACGAGAGGTGCATGAAAAATCTTCGATATAGTAGAAGGTCTGAGAGGTGTGCGAAAACACAACAATATAGGGGAAGGTATGAGACGTGTACAAAACTACAGCGATATATGGGAAGCTATGAGAGGTGCACGAAAGCACGGCGATATTGGGGAAGGTATGAGAGGTGCATGAAAACACAGTGATATAGGGGAAGCTATGGGAGGTGTGTGAAAGCATGGCGATATATGGAGAAGGTTTGAGAGGTATGCGAAAACATAGTGGTGGAGGTGAATCTATGCGAGGTGTGCGAATATACAACGATATAGGGGAAGGTATGAGTGGTGCGCAAAACCACAGTGATATAGGGGAAGCTATAGGAGGTGAGCGAAAACACGGCGATATACGTGAAGGTATGAGAGGTGCGTGAAAACACGTCGATGTGGGGAATGTATGAGAGATGGGTGAAAACGCAGTTAAAAAGGGGGAGGTATGAGAGGTGCATGAAAACATGGCGATACAGGCAAATCTATCAGAGGTGAGCAAAAACACAGTGATATAGGGGAAGGTTATTAGAGGTGCGCGAAAACACGACATAGGGGAAGCTATGTGAGGTACGTGAAAACACAGCGAGATAGGGGAATGTATGGGAGGTGCGTTAAAACACTGCGAGACGGGGAAGGTATGAGAGGTGTGCGAAAACACAGTGATATAGGGGAAGATATAGGAGATGCGCGAAAACATGGCGATATAGAAAAGGTATGAGTGCTGCGCGAAAAGATATCGATATAGGGGAAGCTACGAGAGGTGCGTGAAAAAACATCGATATAGTGGAAGGTATGAGAGGTGTGGGAAAACACAATGATATAGAGGAAGATATAGGAGATGCGCAAAAACACGGCGATATAGGGGAAGGTATGAGAGATGAGCAAAAACTCAGCTAAAAAAGGGGAAGGTATGACAGGTGCGCAAGAACACGGCAATATAGACAAAGCTGTGAGAGGTGAGCAAAAACATAGCGATATAGGGGAAGGTATGAGAGGTGCGCGAAAACACAAAGATATAGGAGAAGCTATGCGAGATGCGCGAAAACACAGCGATATCAGGGAAATTATGAGAGGTGCCCGAAAACACATCAATATAGGGGAAGCCACGAGAGGTGCGCGATAACACAGCGATATAGTGGAAGGTATAAGAGGTGCGCGAAAACACAGCGATATATGGGAATCTATGGGAGGTGCATGAAAACAGAGCGAGAAAGCGGAAGGTATGAGAGGCGTGAGAAAACACAGCAATATATGGGGAGCTATGGGAGGTGCGTGAAAGCATGGCGATATATGGAGAAGGTATGAGAGGTCTGCGAAAACATAGTGGTGGAGGTGAATCTATGCGAGATGCGCGAAACAACGGCGATATAGGGGAAGCTATGAGAGGTGCGCAAAAACACAGCGATTTGGGGGAAGCTATGAGAGGTGCGTGAAAATATTGCGACATATAGAAACCTATGAGAGGTGCACGAGAACACAGCCATAGAGGGGATGCTATGAGAGGTGTGCGATAACACAGCAAAAAAGGGTAAGGTATGACACGTGAGCGAAATCACAGCGATATATGGCAAACTATGGGAGGTACGTGAAAACAGGGCGATATAGGTGTAGGTATGAGAGGTGCATGAAAAGGGAGTGTTAAGCGGGAAGTTATGAGAGGTACGTGAAAACACAGCGATGTAGGGGAAGGTATGAGTGGTGCGCGAAAACATTTCTATATAGGGGAAGCTACGTGAGGTGCGTGAAAAAACATCAATATAGTGGAAGGTATCAGAGGTGTGCGAAAACACAACGATATAGGGGATGGTATGAGAGGTGCGCAAAACCACAGTGATACAGGGGAAGCTATGGGAGGTGTGCGAAAAGACGGCGATATACGTGAGGGAAGAGAGGTTGCGTGAAAACACATCGATATAGGGGAAGGTATGAGAGACGAATGAACACTCAGTTAAAAAGGGGAAGCTATGAGAGGTGCGCAAGAACACGGCTATATAGGCAAAACTGTGAGAGGTGAGCAAAAACATAGCGATATAGGGGAAGGTATGAGAGGTGCATGAAAATA
>NW_027274692.1:0-86664 GCF_030028105.1 Mobula birostris | reverse complement strand
GAGGTCCTGTGGTAGGGACGTGAATGTGAAAGGGACAGTGTGGAAGAGAGTCTCTGGATGATGCTCAGTACTTTGTGAGGTACTGTAGTCGGGATGTGAATGTGAAAGGGATGCTGTGGAAGAGAGTGTCTGCATGATGCTCAGTAGTATGTGAGATAGTAGGGAAGTGAATGTGAAAGGGACGATGTGGAAGAGAGTGTCTGGATGATGCTCAGTACTTTGTGAGGTACGGTAGTAGGGACGTGAATGTGAAAGGGACCGTGTGGAAGAGAGAGTCTGGATGATGCTCTGTACTATGTGAGGTACTGTAGTAGGGACGTGAATGTGAAAGGGACGATGTGGAAGAGAGTGTCTTGATGATGCTCAGTACAATGTGAGGTGGTAGGGACGTGAATGTGAAAGGGACGGTGTGGAAGAGAGTGTCTGGATAATGCTCAGTACTATGTGAGGTACTGTCGCAGGGACATGAATGTGAAAGGGATGGTGTGGAAGAGAGTGTCTGGATGATGCTCAGTACTACTTGAGGTAATGTAGTGGGGACGTGAATGTGAGTGGGACTGTGTGGAAGAGAGTGTCTGGATGATGCTCAGTACTATGTGAGGTACTGTAGTAGGGACGTGAATGTGAAAGGGACGGTGTGGAAGAGAGTGTCTGGATGATGCTCAGTACTATGTGAGATAGTAGGGACGTGAATCTGAAAGGGACGGTGTGGAAGAGAGTGTTTGGATGATGCTCGGTACTATGTGAGGTACTGTAGTAGGAACGTGAATGTGAAAGGGATGGTGTGGAAGAGAGTGTCTGGATGATGCTCAGTACTTTGTTAGGTATTGTAGTAGGGACATGAATGTGAAAGGGACGGTGTGGAAGAGAGTGTCTGGATGATGCTCAGTACTATGTGAGGGTACTGTAGTAGGGATGTTAATGTGGAAGGGACGGTGTGGAAGAGAGTGTCTGGATGATGCTCAGTACGATGTGAGGTACTGTAGTTGGGATGTGACTGTGGAATGCACTGTGTGGAAGAGAGTCTCTGGATGATGCTCGGTACTATGTGAGGTCCTGTAGTAGGGACGTGAATGTGAAAGGGAATGTGTGGAAGAGAGTGTCTGGATGATGCTCAGTACTATGTGAGGTACTGTAGTAGGGACGTAAACGTGAAAGGGACGGTGTGGAATAGAGTGTCTGGATGATGCTCAGTACTAAGTGAGGTACTGTAATAGGGATGTGAATATGAAAGGGACAGTCTGGAATAGAGTGTCTGTATGATGCTCAGTACTATGTGAGATACTGTGGTAGGGACGTGAATGTGAAAGGGACGGTGTGGAAGAGAGAGACTAGATGATGCTCAGTACTTTGTGAGATAGTAGGGACGTGTATATGAAAGGGACGGTGTGGAAGAGTGTGTCTGGATGACGGTTAGTACTTTCTGAGGTACTGTATTAGGGACGTGAATGTGAAAGTGACAGTGTGGAAGAGAGTGTCTGGATGATGCTCAGTACTATTTGAGGTACTGTAGTAGGGACGTGAATGTGAAAGAGATGGTGTGGAAGAGAGTGTCTGGATGATGCTCAGTACTATGTGAGGTACCGTATTAGGGACGTGAATGTCAAAGGGACGGTGTGGAAGAGAGTGTCTGGATGATACTCAGCACTATGTGAGGTTCTGTAGTACGGTGTGAATGTGAAAGGGATGGTGTGGACGAGAGTGTCTGGATGATACTCGGTACTATGTGAGATACTGTAGTAGGGACGTGAATGTGAAAGGGACGGTGTGGAATTGAGTGTCTGGATGATGCTCGGTACGATGTGAGGTACTGTAGTAGGGATGTGAATGTGAAAGGGACGGTGTGGAAGAGAGTTTCTGGATGATGCTTAGTACTATGTGAGGTACTGTAGTGGGGACCTGTATGTGAAAGGGACAGTGTGGAAGAGAGAGTCTGGATGATGCTCAGTACTTTGTTAGGTACTGTAGTAGGGACGTGAATGTGAAAGGGACGGTGTGGAAGAGAGTGTCTTGATGATGCTCAGTACTATGTGAGGTGGTAGGGACGTGAATGTGAAAGGGACTGTGTGCCAGAGAGTGTCTGGATGATGCTCGGTACTATGTAAGGTACTGTAGTAGGGACGTGAATATGAAAGGGATGGTCTGGAAGAGAGTGTCTGGATGATGCTCGGTACTGTGTGAGGTACCGTAGTAGGGACGTGAATGTGCAAGGGACGGTGTGGAAGAGAGTGTCTGGATGATGCTCAGTACTACGTGAGGTACTGTAGTAGGGACGTGAATGTGAAAGGGACGGTGTGGAAGAGAGTGTCTGGATGATGCCCAGTACTATGTGAGGTACTGTAGTAGGGACGTGAATGTGAAAGGGATGGTGTGGAAGAGAGTGTCTGGATGATGGTCAGTACTATGTGACGTGCTGTTGTAGGGACGTGAATGTGAAAGAGATGGTGTGGAAGAGAGTGTCTAGATGATGCTCAGTACTTTGTGAGGTCCTGTGGTAGGGACGTGAATGTGAAAGGGACAGTGTGGAAGAGAGTGTCTGGATGATGCTCAGTACCATGTGAGGTACTGTTGTAGGGACGTGAATGTGAAAGGGACGGTGTGGAAGAGTGTGTCTGGATGATGCTCAGTACTATGTGAGGTACTGGGGTAGGGACGTGAATGTGAAAGGGATGGTGTGGATGAGAGTGTCTGGATGATGCTCAGGTACTGTGTTAGGGTACTGTAGTAGGGACGTGAATGTGCAAGGGACGGTGTGGAAGAGAGTGTCTGGATGATGCTCGGTACTATGTGAGGTACTGTAGTACGGACGTGAATGTGAAAGGGACGGTGTGGAAGAGAGTGTCTGGATGATGCTCAGTACTATGTGACGTGCTTTTCTAGGGACGTGAATGTGAAAGAGATGGTGTGGAAGAGAGTGTCTGGATGATGCTCAGTACTTTGTGAGGTACTGTAGTCGGGATGTGAATGTGAAAGGGATGCTGTGGAAGAGAGTGTCTGCATGATGCTCAGTAGTATGTGAGATAGTAGGGAAGTGAATTTGAAAGGGACGATGTGGAAGAGAGTGTCTGGATGATGCTCGGTTCTTTGTGAGGTACTGTAGTAGGGACGTGAATGTGAAAGGGACCGTGTGGAAGAGAGAGTCTGGATGATGCTCTGTACGATGTGAGGTACTGTAGTAGGGACGTGAATGTGAAAGGGACGATGTGGAAGAGAGTGTCTTGATGATGCTCAGTACAATGTGAGGTGGTAGGGACGTGAATGTGAAAGGGACGGTGTGGAAGAGAGTGTCTGGATGATGCTCAGTACTATGTGAGGTACTGTCGCAGGGACATGAATGTGAAAGGGATGGTGTGGAAGAGAGTGTCTGGATGATGCTCAGTACTACTTGAGGTAATGTAGTGGGGACGTGAATGTGAGTGGGACTGTGTGGAAGAGAGTGTCTGGATGATGCTCAGTACTATGTGAGGTACTGTAGTAGGGACGTGAATGTGAAAGGGACGGTGTGGAAGAGAGTGTCTGGATGATGCTCAGTACTATGTGAGATAGTAGGGACGTGAATCTGAAAGGGGACGGTGTGGAAGAGAGTGTCTGGATGATGCTCGGTACTATTTGAGGTACTGTAGTAGGAACGTGAATGTGAAAGGGATGGTGTGGAAGAGAGTGTCTGGATGATGCTCAGTACTTTGTTCGGTATTGTAGTAGGGACATGAATGTGAAAGGGACGGTGTGGAAGAGAGTGTCTGGATGATGCTCAGTACTATGTGAGGTACTGTAGTAGGGATGTTGATGTGGAAGGGACGGTGTGGAAGAGAGTGTCTGGATGATGCTCAGTACGATGTGAGGTACTGTAGTTGGGATGTGACTGTGGAATGCACTGTGTGGAAGAGAGTCTCTGGATGATGCTCGGTACTATGTGAGGTCCTGTAGTAGGGACGTGAATGTGAAAGGGACGGTGTGGAAGAGAGTGTCTGGATGAAGCTCAGTACTATGTGAGGTACTGTAGTGGGGACGTGCATGTGAAAGGGACAGTGTGGAAGAGAGTGTCTGGATGATGCTCAGTACTATGTGACGTACTGTAGTAGGGATGTCAATGTGAAAGGGACGGTGTGGAAGAGAGTGTCTGGATGATGCTCAGTACTATGTGAGGTAGGAGGGACGTGAATGTGAAAGGGATCGTGTGGAAGAGACTATCTGGATGATGCTCAATTCTTTGTGAGGTACTGTAGTAAGGATGTGAATGTGAAAGGGACGGTCTGGAAGAGAGCGTCTTGATAATGCTCAGTACTATGTGAGGTACTGTCGTAGGGACGTGAATGTGAGAGGGATGGTGTGGAAGAGAGTGTCTGGATGATGCTCAGTACTATGTGAGGTAGTGGGGACGTGAATGTGAAAGGGACCGTGTGGAAGAGAGTCTCTGGATGATGCTCAGTACCATCTGAGATAGTAGGGACGTGAATGTGAAAGGGACGGTGTGGAAGAGAGTGCCTGGATGAAGCTCAGTACTATGTGAGGTAGTAGGGATGTGATTGTGAAAGGGACGGTGTGCAAAAGAGTGTCTGGATGATGCTTATTACTATGTGAGTTACTGTAGTAGGGTCGTGAATGTGAGAGCGATGGTCTGGAAGAGAGTTTCTGGATGATGCTCGGTACTATGTGAGGTACTGTAGTAAGGACGTGAATGTGAAAGGGACGGTGTGGAAGAGACTGTCTGGATGATGCTCAGTACTTTGTTAGGTACTGTAATAGGGACGTGAATGTGAAAGGGACGGTGTGGCAGAGAGTGTCTGGATGATGCTCAGTACTATGTGAGATAGTTGAGACGTGAATGTGAAAGGGACGGTGTGGAATAGAGTGTCTGGATGATGCTCAGTACTAAGTGAGGTACTGTAATAGGGATGTGAATATGAAAGGGACAGTCTGGAATAGAGTGTCTGTATGATGCTCAGTACTATGTGAGATACTGTGGTAGGGACGTGAATGTGAAAGGGACGGTGTGGAAGAGAGAGACTAGATGATGCTCAGTACTTTGTGAGATAGTAGGGACGTGTATATGAAAGGGACGGTGTGGAAGAGTGTGTCTGGATGATGGTCAGTACTTTCTGAGGTACTGTAGTAGGGACGTGAATGTGAAAGTGACAGTAAGGAAGGGAGTGTCTGGATGATGCTCAGTACTATGTGAGGTTCTGTAGTACGGTGTGAATGTGAAAGGGATGGTGTGGACGAGAGTGTCTGGATGATACTCGGTACTATGTGAGGTACTGTAGTAGGGACGTAAATGTGAAAGGGATGGTGTGAAGAGAGTGTCTGGATGATGGTCAGTACTATGTGACGTGCTGTTGTAGGGACGTGAATGTGAAAGAGATGGTGTGGAAGAGAGTGTCTGGATGATGCTCAGTACTTTGTGAAGTCCTGTGGTAGGGACGTGAATGTGAAAGGGACAGTGTGGAAGAGAGTGTCTGGATGATGCTCAGTACTACGTGAGGTACTGTAGTAGGGACGTGAATGTGAAAGGGACGGTGTGGAAGATAGTGTCTGGATGATGCTCGGTACGATGTGAGGTACTGTAGAAGGGATGTGAATGTGAAAGGGATGGTGTGGAAGAGAGTGTCTGGATGATGCTCGGTACTGTGTGAGGTACCGTAGTAGGGACGTGAATGTGCAAGGGACGGTGTGGAAGAGAGTGTCTGGATGATGCTCAGTACTTTGTGAGGTACTGTAGTAGGGATGTGAATGTGAAAGGGAAGGTGTGGAAGAGAGTGTCTCGATGATGCTCAGTACTTTGTGAGGTATGTAGTAGGGATGTGAATGTGAAAGGGACGGTGTGGAAGAGAGTGTCTGGATGATGCTCAGTACTATGTGGGGTAGTGGTGACGTGAATGTCAAAGGGACGATGTGGAAGAGAGTGTCTTGATGATGCTCAGTACTATGTGAGGTGGTAGGGACGTGAATGTGAAAGGGACGGTGTGGAAGATAGTGTCTGGATGATGCTCGGTACTATGTAAGGTACTGCAGTAGGGACGTGAATATGAAAGGGATGGTGTGGAAGAGAGTGTCTGGATGATGCTCGGTACTGTGTGAGGTACCGTAGTAGGGACGTGAATGTGCAACGGACGGTGTGGAAGAGAGTGTCTGGATGATGCTCAGTACTACGTGAGGTACTGTACTAGGGACGTGAATGAGAAAGGGACGGTGTGGAAGAGAGTGTCTGAATGATGCTCAGTACCATGTGAGGTACTGTTGTAGGGACGTGAATGTGAAAGGGACAGTGTGGAAGAGAGTGTCTGGATGATGCTCAGTACTAAGTGAGGTACTGTAGTAGGGACGTGAATGTGAAAGGGACGGTGTGGAAGAGTGTCTGGATGATGCTGAGTACGATGTGAGGTACTGTAGTAGGGACGTGAATGTGAAAGGGACGGTGTGGAAGAGAGTGTCTTGATGATCCTCACTACTATGTGAGGTACTGTAGTAGGGACTTGAATCTGAAAGGGACGGTGTGGAAGAGAGTGTCTGGATAATGCTCGGTACTATGTGAGGTACTGTAGTAAGGACATGAATGTGAAAGGGACGGTGTGGAAGATAGTGTCTGGATGATGCTCGGTATGATGTGAGGTACTGTAGTAGGGACGTGAATGTGAAAGGGACCGTGTTGGAGACAGTGTCTGGATGATGCTCACTAGTATGTGAGGTACTGTAGTGGGGACCTGTATGTGAAAGGGACGGTGTGGAAGAGAGAGTCTGGATGATGCTCAGTACTTTGTGAGGTACTGTAGTAGGGACGTGACTGTGGAAGGGACGGTGTGGAAGAGAGTGTCTGGATGATGCTCAGTACTATGTGAGGTACTGTAGTAGGGATGTGAATGTGAAAGGGACGGTGTGGAAGAGTGTGTCTGGATGATGCTCAGTACTATGTGAGGTACTGGGGTAGGGACGTGAATGTGAAAGGGATGGTGTGGATGAGAGTGTCTGGATGATGCTCGGTACTGTGTTAGGTACTGTAGTAGGGACGTGAATGTGCAAGGGACGGTGTGGAAGAGAGTGTCTGGATGATGCTCGGTACTATGTGAGGTACTGTAGTACGGACGTGAATGTGAAAGGGACGGTGTGGAAGAGAGTGTCTGGATGATGCTCAGTACTATGTGACGTGCTTTTCTAGGGACGTGAATGTGAAAGAGATGGTGTGGAAGAGAGTGTCTGGATGATGCTCAGTACTTTGTGAGGTCCTGTGGTAGGGATGTGAATGTGAAAGGGATGCTGTGGAAGAGAGTGTCTGCATGATGCTCAGTAGTATGTGAGATAGTAGGGAAGTGAATGTGAAAGGGACGGTGTGGAAGTGAGTGTCTGGATGATGCTCAGTACTATGTGAGGTACTGTAGTAGGGACGTGAATGTGAAAGGGACGGTGTGGAAGATAGTGTCTGGATGATGCTCGGTACGATGTGAGGTACGGTAGTAGGGACGTGAATCTGAAAGGGACGGTGTGGAAGAGAGTGTCTGGATGATTCTCGGTTCTTTGTGAGGTACTGTAGTGGGGACCTGTATGTGAAAGGGACGGTGTGGAAGAGAGAGTCTGGATGATGCTCAGTACTTTGTGAGGTACTGTAGTAGGGACGTGAATGTGAAAGGGACGGTGTGGAAGAGAGAGTCTGGATGATGCTCAGTACTTTGTGAGGTACTGTAGTAGGGACGTGAATTTGAAAGAGATGATGTGGAAGAGAGAGTCTGGATGATGCTCTGTACTATGTGAGGTACTGTAGTAGGGACGTGAATGTGAAAGGGACGATGTGGAAGAGAGTGTCTTGATGATGCTCAGTACAATGTGAGGTGGTAGGGACGTAAATGTGAAAGGGACGGTGTGGAAGAGAGTGACTGGATGATGCTCAGTACTATGTGAGGTACTGTAGTAGGGACGTGAATGTGAAAGGGACGGTGTGGAAGAGAGTGTCTGGATGATGCTCAGTACTATGTGAGGTACTGTCGCAGGGACATGAATGTGAAAGGGATGGTGTGGAAGAGAGTGTCTGGATGATGCTCAGTACTACTTGAGGTACTGTAGTGGGGACGTGAATGTGAGTGGGACTGTGTGGAAGAGAGTGTCTGGATGATGCTCAGTACCATGTGAGGTACTGTAGTAGGGACGTAACTGTGGAATGGAAGGTGTGGAAGAGAGTGTCTGGATGATGCTCAGTACTATGTGAGATAGTAGGGACGTGAATCTGAAAGGGACGGTGTGGAAGAGAGTGTCTGGATGATGCTCGGTACTATGTGAGGTACTGTAGTAGGAACGTGAATGTGAAAGGGACGGTGTGGAAGAGAGTGTCTGGATGATGCTCAGTACTATGTGAGGTACTGTAGTTGGGATGTGACTGTGGAATGGGCTGTGTGGAAGAGAGTCTCTGGATGATGCTCGGTACTATGTGAGGTCCTGTAGTAGGGACGTGAATGTGAAAGGGACGGTGTGGAAGAGAGTGTCTGGATGAAGCTCAGTACTATGTGAGGTACTGTAGTGGGGACGTGCATGTGAAAGGGACAGTGTGGAAGAGAGTGTCTGGATGATGCTCAGTACTATGTGAGGTACTGTAGTAGGGACGTGAATGTGAAAGGGACGGTGTGGAAGAGAGTGTCTGGATGATGCTCAGTACTATGTGAGGTACTGTAGCAGGGACATGAATGTGAAAGGGATGGTGTGGAAGAGAGTGTCTGGATGATGCTCAGTACTACTTGAGGTACTGTAGTGGGGACGTGAATGTGAGTGGGACTGTGTGGAAGAGAGCGTCTGGATGATGCTCACTACTATGTGAGGTACTGTAGCAGGAATGTGAATGTGAAAGGGATGGTGTGGAAGAGAGTGTCTGGATGATGCTCAGTACTTTGTTAGGTACTGTAGTAGGGACATGAATGTGAAAGGGACGGTGTGGAAGAGAGTGTCTGGATGATGCTCAGTACTATGTGAGGTACTGTAGTAGGGATGTGAATGTGGAAGGGACGGTGTGGAAGAGAGTGTCTGGATGATGCTCAGTACTATGTGAGGTACTGTAGTAGGGACGTAAACGTGAAAGGGACGGTGTGGAATAGAGTGTCTGGATGATGCTCAGTACTAAGTGAGGTACTGTAATAGGGATGTGAATATGAAAGGGACAGTCTGGAATAGAGTGTCTGTATGATGCTCAGTACTATGTGAGATACTGTGGTAGGGACGTGAATGTGAAAGGGACGGTGTGGAAGAGAGAGACTAGATGATGCTCAGTACTTTGTGAGATAGTAGGGACGTGTATATGAAAGGGACGGTGTGGAAGAGTGTGTCTGGATGACGGTTAGTACTTTCTGAGGTACTGTATTAGGGACGTGAATGTGAAAGTGACAGTGTGGAAGAGAGTGTCTGGATGATGCTCAGTACTATTTGAGGTACTGTAGTAGGGACGTGAATGTGAAAGAGATGGTGTGGAAGAGAGTGTCTGGATGATGCTCAGTACTATGTGAGGTACCGTATTAGGGACGTGAATGTCAAAGGGACGGTGTGGAAGAGAGTGTCTGGATGATACTCAGCACTATGTGAGGTTCTGTAGTACGGTGTGAATGTGAAAGGGATGGTGTGGACGAGAGTGTCTGGATGATACTCGGTACTATGTGAGATACTGTAGTAGGGACGTGAATGTGAAAGGGACGGTGTGGAATTGAGTGTCTGGATGATGCTCGGTACGATGTGAGGTACTGTAGTAGGGATGTGAATGTGAAAGGGACGGTGTGGAAGAGAGTTTCTGGATGATGCTCAGTACTATGTGAGGTACTGTAGTGGGGACCTGTATGTGAAAGGGACAGTGTGGAAGAGAGAGTCTGGATGATGCTCAGTACTTTGTTAGGTACTGTAGTAGGGACGTGAATGTGAAAGGGACGGTGTGGAAGAGAGTGTCTTGATGATGCTCAGTACTATGTGAGGTGGTAGGGACGTGAATGTGAAAGGGACTGTGTGCCAGAGAGTGTCTGGATGATGCTCGGTACTATGTAAGGTACTGTAGTAGGGACGTGAATATGAAAGGGATGGTGTGGAAGAGAGTGTCTGGATGATGCTCGGTACTGTGTGAGGTACCGTAGTAGGGACGTGAATGTGCAAGGGACGGTGTGGAAGAGAGTGTCTGGATGATGCTCAGTACTACGTGAGGTACTGTAGTAGGGACGTTGAATGTGAAAGGGACGGTGTGGAAGAGAGTGTCTGGATGATGCCCAGTACTATGTGAGGTACTGTAGTAGGGACGTGAATGTGAAAGGGATGGTGTGGAAGAGAGTGTCTGGATGATGGTCAGTACTATGTGACGTGCTGTTGTAGGGACGTGAATGTGAAAGAGATGGTGTGGAAGAGAGTGTCTAGATGATGCTCAGTACTTTGTGAGGTCCTGTGGTAGGGACGTGAATGTGAAAGGGACAGTGTGGAAGAGAGTGTCTTGATGATGCTCAGTACAATGTGAGGTGGTAGGGACGTGAATGTGAAAGGGACGGTGTGGAAGAGAGTGTCTGGATGATGCTCAGTACTATGTGAGGTACTGTCGCAGGGACATGAATGTGAAAGGGATGGTGTGGAAGAGAGTGTCTGGATGATGCTCAGTACTACTTGAGGTAATGTAGTGGGGACGTGAATGTGAAAGGGACAGTGTGGAAGAGAGTGTCTGGATGATGCTCAGTACCATGTGAGGTACTGTTGTAGGGACGTGAATGTGACAAGGGACGGTGTGGAAGAGTGTGTCTGGATGATGCTCAGTACTATGTGAGGTACTGGGGTAGGGACGTGAATGTGAATGGGATGGTGTGGATGAGAGTGTCTGGATGATGCTCGGTACTGTGTTAGGTACTGTAGTAGGGACGTGAATGTGCAAGGGACGGTGTGGAAGAGAGTGTCTGGATGATGCTCGGTACTATGTGAGGTACTGTAGTAGGGACGTGAATGTGAAAGGGACAGTGTGGAAGAGAGTGTCTGGATGATGCTCAGTACCATGTGAGGTACTGTTGTAGGGACGTGAATGTGAAAGGGACGGTGTGGAAGAGTGTGTCTGGATGATGCTCAGTACTATGTGAGGTACTGGGGTAGGGACGTGAATGTGAAAGGGATGGTGTGGATGAGAGTGTCTGGATGATGCTCGGTACTGTGTTAGGTACTGTAGTAGGGACGTGAATGTGCAAGGGACGGTGTGGAAGAGAGTGTCTGGATGATGCTCGGTACTATGTGAGGTACTGTAGTACGGACGTGAATGTGAAAGGGACGGTGTGGAAGAGAGTGTCTGGATGATGCTCAGTACTATGTGACGTGCTTTTCTAGGGACGTGAATGTGAAAGAGATGGTGTGGAAGAGAGTGTCTGGATGATGCTCAGTACTTTGTGAGGTCCTGTGGTAGGGACGTGAATGTGAAAGGGACAGTGTGGAAGAGAGTGTCTGGATGATGCTCAGTACTTTGTGAGGTACTGTAGTCGGGATGTGAATGTGAAAGGGATGCTGTGGAAGAGAGTGTCTGCATGATGCTCAGTAGTATGTGAGATAGTAGGGAAGTGAATGTGAAAGGGACGATGTGGAAGAGAGTGTCTGGATGATGCTCGGTTCTTTGTGAGGTACTGTAGTAGGGACGTGAATGTGAAAGGGACCGTGTGGAAGAGAGAGTCTGGATGATGCTCTGTACTATGTGAGGTACTGTAGTAGGGACGTGAATGTGAAAGGGACGATGTGGAAGAGAGTGTCTTGATGATGCTCAGTACAATGTGAGGTGGTAGGGACGTGAATGTGAAAGGGACGGTGTGGAAGAGAGTGTCTGGATGATGCTCAGTACTATGTGAGGTACTGTCGCAGGGACATGAATGTGAAAGGGATGGTGTGGAAGAGAGTGTCTGGATGATGCTCAGTACTACTTGAGGTAATGTAGTGGGACGTGAATGTGAAAGGGATGGTGTGGAAGAGAGTGTCTGGATGATGGTCAGTACTATGTGACGTGCTGTTGTAGGGACGTGAATGTGAAAGAGATGGTGTGGAAGACAGTGTCTGGATGATGCTCAGTACTTTGTGAAGTCCTGTGGTAGGGACGTGAATGTGAAAGGGACAGTGTGGAAGAGAGTGTCTGGATGATGCTCAGTACTACGTGAGGTACTGTAGTAGGGACGTGAATGTGAAAGGGACGGTGTGGAAGATAGTGTCTGGATGATGCTCGGTACGATGTGAGGTACTGTAGAAGGGATGTGAATGTGAAAGGGATGGTGTGGAAGAGAGTGTCTGGATGATGCTCGGTACTGTGTGAGGTACCGTAGTAGGGACGTGAATGTGCAAGGGACGGTGTGGAAGAGAGTGTCTGGATGATGCTCAGTACTTTGTGAGGTACTGTAGTAGGGATGTGAATGTGAAAGGGAAGGTGTGGAAGAGAGTGTCTCGATGATGCTCAGTACTTTGTGAGGTATGTAGTAGGGATGTGAATGTGAAAGGGACGGTGTGGAAGAGAGTGTCTGGATGATGCTCAGTACTATGTGGGGTAGTGGTGACGTGAATGTCAAAGGGACGATGTGGAAGAGAGTGTCTTGATGATGCTCAGTACTATGTGAGGTGGTAGGGACGTGAATGTGAAAGGGACGGTGTGGAAGAGAGTGTCTGGATAATGCTCGGTACTATGTGAGGTACTGTAGTAAGGACATGAATGTGAAAGGGACGGTGTGGAAGATAGTGTCTGGATGATGCTCGGTATGATGTGAGGTACTGTAGTAGGGACGTGAATGTGAAAGGGACCGTGTTGGAGACAGTGTCTGGATGATGCTCACTAGTATGTGAGGTACTGTAGTGGGGACCTGTATGTGAAAGGGACGGTGTGGAAGAGAGAGTCTGGATGATGCTCAGTACTTTGTGAGGTACTGTAGTAGGGACGTGACTGTGGAAGGGACGGTGTGGAAGAGAGTGTCTGGATGATGCTCAGTACTATGTGAGGTACTGTAGTAGGGATGTGAATGTGAAAGGGACGGTGTGGAAGAGTGTGTCTGGATGATGCTCAGTACTATGTGAGGTACTGGGGTAGGGACGTGAATGTGAAAGGGATGGTGTGGATGAGAGTGTCTGGATGATGCTCGGTACTGTGTTAGGTACTGTAGTAGGGACGTGAATGTGCAAGGGACGGTGTGGAAGAGAGTGTCTGGATGATGCTCGGTACTATGTGAGGTACTGTAGTACGGACGTGAATGTGAAAGGGACGGTGTGGAAGAGAGTGTCTGGATGATGCTCAGTACTATGTGACGTGCTTTTCTAGGGACGTGAATGTGAAAGAGATGGTGTGGAAGAGAGTGTCTGGATGATGCTCAGTACTTTGTGAGGTCCTGTGGTAGGGATGTGAATGTGAAAGGGATGCTGTGGAAGAGAGTGTCTGCATGATGCTCAGTAGTATGTGAGATAGTAGGGAAGTGAATGTGAAAGGGACGGTGTGGAAGTGAGTGTCTGGATGATGCTCAGTACTATGTGAGGTACTGTAGTAGGGACGTGAATGTGAAAGGGACGGTGTGGAAGATAGTGTCTGGATGATGCTCGGTACGATGTGAGGTACGGTAGTAGGGACGTGAATCTGAAAGGGACGGTGTGGAAGAGAGTGTCTGGATGATTCTCGGTTCTTTGTGAGGTACTGTAGTGGGGACCTGTATGTGAAAGGGACGGTGTGGAAGAGAGAGTCTGGATGATGCTCAGTACTTTGTGAGGTACTGTAGTAGGGACGTGAATGTGAAAGGGACGGTGTGGAAGAGAGAGTCTGGATGATGCTCAGTACTTTGTGAGGTACTGTAGTAGGGACGTGAATTTGAAAGAGATGATGTGGAAGAGAGAGTCTGGATGATGCTCTGTACTATGTGAGGTACTGTAGTAGGGACGTGAATGTGAAAGGGACGATGTGGAAGAGAGTGTCTTGATGATGCTCAGTACAATGTGAGGTGGTAGGGACGTAAATGTGAAAGGGACGGTGTGGAAGAGAGTGACTGGATGATGCTCAGTACTATGTGAGGTACTGTAGTAGGGACGTGAATGTGAAAGGGACGGTGTGGAAGAGAGTGTCTGGATGATGCTCAGTACTATGTGAGGTACTGTCGCAGGGACATGAATGTGAAAGGGATGGTGTGGAAGAGAGTGTCTGGATGATGCTCAGTACTACTTGACGGTACTGTAGTGGGGACGTGAATGTGAGTGGGACTGTGTGGAAGAGAGTGTCTGGATGATGCTCAGTACCATGTGAGGTACTGTAGTAGGGACGTAACTGTGGAATGGAAGGTGTGGAAGAGAGTGTCTGGATGATGCTCAGTACTATGTGAGATAGTAGGGACGTGAATCTGAAAGGGACGGTGTGGAAGAGAGTGTCTGGATGATGCTCGGTACTATGTGAGGTACTGTAGTAGGAACGTGAATGTGAAAGGGACGTGTGGAAGAGAGTGTCTGGATGATGCTCGGTACTATGTGAGGTACTGTAGTACGGACGTGAATGTGAAAGGGACGGTGTGGAAGAGAGTGTCTGGATGATGCTCAGTACTATGTGACGTGCTTTTCTAGGGACGTGAATGTGAAAGAGATGGTGTGGAAGAGAGTGTCTGGATGATGCTCAGTACTTTGTGAGGTCCTGTGGTAGGGACGTGAATGTGAAAGGGACAGTGTGGAAGAGAGTCTCTGGATGATGCTCAGTACTTTGTGAGGTACTGTAGTCGGGATGTGAATGTGAAAGGGATGCTGTGGAAGAGAGTGTCTGCATGATGCTCAGTAGTATGTGAGATAGTAGGGAAGTGAATGTGAAAGGGACGATGTGGAAGAGAGTGTCTGGATGATGCTCAGTACTTTGTGAGGTACGGTAGTAGGGACGTGAATGTGAAAGGGACCGTGTGGAAGAGAGAGTCTGGATGATGCTCTGTACTATGTGAGGTACTGTAGTAGGGACGTGAATGTGAAAGGGACGATGTGGAAGAGAGTGTCTTGATGATGCTCAGTACAATGTGAGGTGGTAGGGACGTGAATGTGAAAGGGACGGTGTGGAAGAGAGTGTCTGGATAATGCTCAGTACTATGTGAGGTACTGTCGCAGGGACATGAATGTGAAAGGGATGGTGTGGAAGAGAGTGTCTGGATGATGCTCAGTACTACTTGAGGTAATGTAGTGGGGACGTGAATGTGAGTGGGACTGTGTGGAAGAGAGTGTCTGGATGATGCTCAGTACTATGTGAGGTACTGTAGTAGGGACGTGAATGTGAAAGGGACGGTGTGGAAGAGAGTGTCTGGATGATGCTCAGTACTATGTGAGATAGTAGGGACGTGAATCTGAAAGGGACGGTGTGGAAGAGAGTGTTTGGATGATGCTCGGTACTATGTGAGGTACTGTAGTAGGAACGTGAATGTGAAAGGGATGGTGTGGAAGAGAGTGTCTGGATGATGCTCAGTACTTTGTTAGGTATTGTAGTAGGGACATGAATGTGAAAGGGACGGTGTGGAAGAGAGTGTCTGGATGATGCTCAGTACTATGTGAGGTACTGTAGTAGGGATGTTAATGTGGAAGGGACGGTGTGGAAGAGAGTGTCTGGATGATGCTCAGTACGATGTGAGGTACTGTAGTTGGGATGTGACTGTGGAATGCACTGTGTGGAAGAGAGTCTCTGGATGATGCTCGGTACTATGTGAGGTCCTGTAGTAGGGACGTGAATGTGAAAGGGAATGTGTGGAAGAGAGTGTCTGGATGATGCTCAGTACTATGTGAGGTACTGTAGTAGGGACGTAAACGTGAAAGGGACGGTGTGGAATAGAGTGTCTGGATGATGCTCAGTACTAAGTGAGGTACTGTAATAGGGATGTGAATATGAAAGGGACAGTCTGGAATAGAGTGTCTGTATGATGCTCAGTACTATGTGAGATACTGTGGTAGGGACGTGAATGTGAAAGGGACGGTGTGGAAGAGAGAGACTAGATGATGCTCAGTACTTTGTGAGATAGTAGGGACGTGTATATGAAAGGGACGGTGTGGAAGAGTGTGTCTGGATGACGGTTAGTACTTTCTGAGGTACTGTATTAGGGACGTGAATGTGAAAGTGACAGTGTGGAAGAGAGTGTCTGGATGATGCTCAGTACTATTTGAGGTACTGTAGTAGGGACGTGAATGTGAAAGAGATGGTGTGGAAGAGAGTGTCTGGATGATGCTCAGTACTATGTGAGGTACCGTATTAGGGACGTGAATGTCAAAGGGACGGTGTGGAAGAGAGTGTCTGGATGATACTCAGCACTATGTGAGGTTCTGTAGTACGGTGTGAATGTGAAAGGGATGGTGTGGACGAGAGTGTCTGGATGATACTCGGTACTATGTGAGATACTGTAGTAGGGACGTGAATGTGAAAGGGACGGTGTGGAATTGAGTGTCTGGATGATGCTCGGTACGATGTGAGGTACTGTAGTAGGGATGTGAATGTGAAAGGGACGGTGTGGAAGAGAGTTTCTGGATGATGCTTAGTACTATGTGAGGTACTGTAGTGGGGACCTGTATGTGAAAGGGACAGTGTGGAAGAGAGAGTCTGGATGATGCTCAGTACTTTGTTAGGTACTGTAGTAGGGACGTGAATGTGAAAGGGACGGTGTGGAAGAGAGTGTCTTGATGATGCTCAGTACTATGTGAGGTGGTAGGGACGTGAATGTGAAAGGGACTGTGTGCCAGAGAGTGTCTGGATGATGCTCGGTACTATGTAAGGTACTGTAGTAGGGACGTGAATATGAAAGGGATGGTGTGGAAGAGAGTGTCTGGATGATGCTCGGTACTGTGTGAGGTACCGTAGTAGGGACGTGAATGTGCAAGGGACGGTGTGGAAGAGAGTGTCTGGATGATGCTCAGTACTACGTGAGGTACTGTAGTAGGGACGTGAATGTGAAAGGGACGGTGTGGAAGAGAGTGTCTGGATGATGCCCAGTACTATGTGAGGTACTGTAGTAGGGACGTGAATGTGAAAGGGATGGTGTGGAAGAGAGTGTCTGGATGATGGTCAGTACTATGTGACGTGCTGTTGTAGGGACGTGAATGTGAAAGAGATGGTGTGGAAGAGAGTGTCTAGATGATGCTCAGTACTTTGTGAGGTCCTGTGGTAGGGACGTGAATGTGAAAGGGACAGTGTGGAAGAGAGTGTCTGGATGATGCTCAGTACCATGTGAGGTACTGTTGTAGGGACGTGAATGTGAAAGGGACGGTGTGGAAGAGTGTGTCTGGATGATGCTCAGTACTATGTGAGGTACTGGGGTAGGGACGTGAATGTGAAAGGGATGGTGTGGATGAGAGTGTCTGGATGATGCTCGGTACTGTGTTAGGTACTGTAGTAGGGACGTGAATGTGCAAGGGACGGTGTGGAAGAGAGTGTCTGGATGATGCTCGGTACTATGTGAGGTACTGTAGTACGGACGTGAATGTGAAAGGGACGGTGTGGAAGAGAGTGTCTGGATGATGCTCAGTACTATGTGACGTGCTTTTCTAGGGACGTGAATGTGAAAGAGATGGTGTGGAAGAGAGTGTCTGGATGATGCTCAGTACTTTGTGAGGTACTGTAGTCGGGATGTGAATGTGAAAGGGATGCTGTGGAAGAGAGTGTCTGCATGATGCTCAGTAGTATGTGAGATAGTAGGGAAGTGAATTTGAAAGGGACGATGTGGAAGAGAGTGTCTGGATGATGCTCGGTTCTTTGTGAGGTACTGTAGTAGGGACGTGAATGTGAAAGGGACCGTGTGGAAGAGAGAGTCTGGATGATGCTCTGTACGATGTGAGGTACTGTAGTAGGGACGTGAATGTGAAAGGGACGATGTGGAAGAGAGTGTCTTGATGATGCTCAGTACAATGTGAGGTGGTAGGGACGTGAATGTGAAAGGGACGGTGTGGAAGAGAGTGTCTGGATGATGCTCAGTACTATGTGAGGTACTGTCGCAGGGACATGAATGTGAAAGGGATGGTGTGGAAGAGAGTGTCTGGATGATGCTCAGTACTACTTGAGGTAATGTAGTGGGGACGTGAATGTGAGTGGGACTGTGTGGAAGAGAGTGTCTGGATGATGCTCAGTACTATGTGAGGTACTGTAGTAGGGACGTGAATGTGAAAGGGACGGTGTGGAAGAGAGTGTCTGGATGATGCTCAGTACTATGTGAGATAGTAGGGACGTGAATCTGAAAGGGACGGTGTGGAAGAGAGTGTCTGGATGATGCTCGGTACTATTTGAGGTACTGTAGTAGGAACGTGAATGTGAAAGGGATGGTGTGGAAGAGAGTGTCTGGATGATGCTCAGTACTTTGTTCGGTATTGTAGTAGGGACATGAATGTGAAAGGGACGGTGTGGAAGAGAGTGTCTGGATGATGCTCAGTACTATGTGAGGTACTGTAGTAGGGATGTTAATGTGGAAGGGACGGTGTGGAAGAGAGTGTCTGGATGATGCTCAGTACGATGTGAGGTACTGTAGTTGGGATGTGACTGTGGAATGCACTGTGTGGAAGAGAGTCTCTGGATGATGCTCGGTACTATGTGAGGTCCTGTAGTAGGGACGTGAATGTGAAAGGGACGGTGTGGAAGAGAGTGTCTGGATGAAGCTCAGTACTATGTGAGGTACTGTAGTGGGGACGTGCATGTGAAAGGGACAGTGTGGAAGAGAGTGTCTGGATGATGCTCAGTACTATGTGACGTACTGTAGTAGGGATGTCAATGTGAAAGGGACGGTGTGGAAGAGAGTGTCTGGATGATGCTCAGTACTATGTGAGGTAGGAGGGACGTGAATGTGAAAGGGATCGTGTGGAAGAGACTATCTGGATGATGCTCAATTCTTTGTGAGGTACTGTAGTAAGGATGTGAATGTGAAAGGGACGGTCTGGAAGAGAGCGTCTTGATAATGCTCAGTACTATGTGAGGTACTGTCGTAGGGACGTGAATGTGAGAGGGATGGTGTGGAAGAGAGTGTCTGGATGATGCTCAGTACTATGTGAGGTAGTGGGGACGTGAATGTGAAAGGGACCGTGTGGAAGAGAGTCTCTGGATGATGCTCAGTACCATCTGAGATAGTAGGGACGTGAATGTGAAAGGGACGGTGTGGAAGAGAGTGCCTGGATGAAGCTCAGTACTATGTGAGGTAGTAGGGATGTGATTGTGAAAGGGACGGTGTGCAAAAGAGTGTCTGGATGATGCTTATTACTATGTGAGTTACTGTAGTAGGGTCGTGAATGTGAGAGCGATGGTCTGGAAGAGAGTTTCTGGATGATGCTCGGTACTATGTGAGGTACTGTAGTAAGGACGTGAATGTGAAAGGGACGGTGTGGAAGAGACTGTCTGGATGATGCTCAGTACTTTGTTAGGTACTGTAATAGGGACGTGAATGTGAAAGGGACGGTGTGGCAGAGAGTGTCTGGATGATGCTCAGTACTATGTGAGATAGTTGAGACGTGAATGTGAAAGGGACGGTGTGGAATAGAGTGTCTGGATGATGCTCAGTACTAAGTGAGGTACTGTAATAGGGATGTGAATATGAAAGGGACAGTCTGGAATAGAGTGTCTGTATGATGCTCAGTACTATGTGAGATACTGTGGTAGGGACGTGAATGTGAAAGGGACGGTGTGGAAGAGAGAGACTAGATGATGCTCAGTACTTTGTGAGATAGTAGGGACGTGTATATGAAAGGGACGGTGTGGAAGAGTGTGTCTGGATGATGGTCAGTACTTTCTGAGGTACTGTAGTAGGGACGTGAATGTGAAAGTGACAGTAAGGAAGGGAGTGTCTGGATGATGCTCAGTACTATGTGAGGTTCTGTAGTACGGTGTGAATGTGAAAGGGATGGTGTGGACGAGAGTGTCTGGATGATACTCGGTACTATGTGAGGTACTGTAGTAGGGACGTAAATGTGAAAGGGATGGTGTGGAAGAGAGTGTCTGGATGATGGTCAGTACTATGTGACGTGCTGTTGTAGGGACGTGAATGTGAAAGAGATGGTGTGGAAGAGAGTGTCTGGATGATGCTCAGTACTTTGTGAAGTCCTGTGGTAGGGACGTGAATGTGAAAGGGACAGTGTGGAAGAGAGTGTCTGGATGATGCTCAGTACTACGTGAGGTACTGTAGTAGGGACGTGAATGTGAAAGGGACGGTGTGGAAGATAGTGTCTGGATGATGCTCGGTACGATGTGAGGTACTGTAGAAGGGATGTGAATGTGAAAGGGATGGTGTGGAAGAGAGTGTCTGGATGATGCTCGGTACTGTGTGAGGTACCGTAGTAGGGACGTGAATGTGCAAGGGACGGTGTGGAAGAGAGTGTCTGGATGATGCTCAGTACTTTGTGAGGTACTGTAGTAGGGATGTGAATGTGAAAGGGAAGGTGTGGAAGAGAGTGTCTCGATGATGCTCAGTACTTTGTGAGGTATGTAGTAGGGATGTGAATGTGAAAGGGACGGTGTGGAAGAGAGTGTCTGGATGATGCTCAGTACTATGTGGGGTAGTGGTGACGTGAATGTCAAAGGGACGATGTGGAAGAGAGTGTCTTGATGATGCTCAGTACTATGTGAGGTGGTAGGGACGTGAATGTGAAAGGGACGGTGTGGAAGATAGTGTCTGGATGATGCTCGGTACTATGTAAGGTACTGCAGTAGGGACGTGAATATGAAAGGGATGGTGTGGAAGAGAGTGTCTGGATGATGCTCGGTACTGTGTGAGGTACCGTAGTAGGGACGTGAATGTGCAACGGACGGTGTGGAAGAGAGTGTCTGGATGATGCTCAGTACTACGTGAGGTACTGTACTAGGGACGTGAATGAGAAAGGGACGGTGTGGAAGAGAGTGTCTGAATGATGCTCAGTACCATGTGAGGTACTGTTGTAGGGACGTGAATGTGAAAGGGACAGTGTGGAAGAGAGTGTCTGGATGATGCTCAGTACTAAGTGAGGTACTGTAGTAGGGACGTGAATGTGAAAGGGACGGTGTGGAAGAGTGTCTGGATGATGCTGAGTACGATGTGAGGTACTGTAGTAGGGACGTGAATGTGAAAGGGACGGTGTGGAAGAGAGTGTCTTGATGATCCTCACTACTATCTGAGGTACTGTAGTAGGGACTTGAATCTGAAAGGGACGGTGTGGAAGAGAGTGTCTGGATAATGCTCGGTACTATGTGAGGTACTGTAGTAAGGACATGAATGTGAAAGGGACGGTGTGGAAGATAGTGTCTGGATGATGCTCGGTATGATGTGAGGTACTGTAGTAGGGACGTGAATGTGAAAGGGACCGTGTTGGAGACAGTGTCTGGATGATGCTCACTAGTATGTGAGGTACTGTAGTGGGGACCTGTATGTGAAAGGGACGGTGTGGAAGAGAGAGTCTGGATGATGCTCAGTACTTTGTGAGGTACTGTAGTAGGGACGTGACTGTGGAAGGGACGGTGTGGAAGAGAGTGTCTGGATGATGCTCAGTACTATGTGAGGTACTGTAGTAGGGATGTGAATGTGAAAGGGACGGTGTGGAAGAGTGTGTCTGGATGATGCTCAGTACTATGTGAGGTACTGGGGTAGGGACGTGAATGTGAAAGGGATGGTGTGGATGAGAGTGTCTGGATGATGCTCGGTACTGTGTTAGGTACTGTAGTAGGGACGTGAATGTGCAAGGGACGGTGTGGAAGAGAGTGTCTGGATGATGCTCGGTACTATGTGAGGTACTGTAGTACGGACGTGAATGTGAAAGGGACGGTGTGGAAGAGAGTGTCTGGATGATGCTCAGTACTATGTGACGTGCTTTTCTAGGGACGTGAATGTGAAAGAGATGGTGTGGAAGAGAGTGTCTGGATGATGCTCAGTACTTTGTGAGGTCCTGTGGTAGGGATGTGAATGTGAAAGGGATGCTGTGGAAGAGAGTGTCTGCATGATGCTCAGTAGTATGTGAGATAGTAGGGAAGTGAATGTGAAAGGGACGGTGTGGAAGTGAGTGTCTGGATGATGCTCAGTACTATGTGAGGTACTGTAGTAGGGACGTGAATGTGAAAGGGACGGTGTGGAAGATAGTGTCTGGATGATGCTCGGTACGATGTGAGGTACGGTAGTAGGGACGTGAATCTGAAAGGGACGGTGTGGAAGAGAGTGTCTGGATGATTCTCGGTTCTTTGTGAGGTACTGTAGTGGGGACCTGTATGTGAAAGGGACGGTGTGGAAGAGAGAGTCTGGATGATGCTCAGTACTTTGTGAGGTACTGTAGTAGGGACGTGAATGTGAAAGGGACGGTGTGGAAGAGAGAGTCTGGATGATGCTCAGTACTTTGTGAGGTACTGTAGTAGGGACGTGAATTTGAAAGAGATGATGTGGAAGAGAGAGTCTGGATGATGCTCTGTACTATGTGAGGTACTGTAGTAGGGACGTGAATGTGAAAGGGACGATGTGGAAGAGAGTGTCTTGATGATGCTCAGTACAATGTGAGGTGGTAGGGACGTAAATGTGAAAGGGACGGTGTGGAAGAGAGTGACTGGATGATGCTCAGTACTATGTGAGGTACTGTAGTAGGGACGTGAATGTGAAAGGGACGGTGTGGAAGAGAGTGTCTGGATGATGCTCAGTACTATGTGAGGTACTGTCGCAGGGACATGAATGTGAAAGGGATGGTGTGGAAGAGAGTGTCTGGATGATGCTCAGTACTACTTGAGGTACTGTAGTGGGGACGTGAATGTGAGTGGGACTGTGTGGAAGAGAGTGTCTGGATGATGCTCAGTACCATGTGAGGTACTGTAGTAGGGACGTAACTGTGGAATGGAAGGTGTGGAAGAGAGTGTCTGGATGATGCTCAGTACTATGTGAGATAGTAGGGACGTGAATCTGAAAGGGACGGTGTGGAAGAGAGTGTCTGGATGATGCTCGGTACTATGTGAGGTACTGTAGTAGGAACGTGAATGTGAAAGGGACGGTGTGGAAGAGAGTGTCTGGATGATGCTCAGTACTATGTGAGGTACTGTAGTTGGGATGTGACTGTGGAATGGGCTGTGTGGAAGAGAGTCTCTGGATGATGCTCGGTACTATGTGAGGTCCTGTAGTAGGGACGTGAATGTGAAAGGGACGGTGTGGAAGAGAGTGTCTGGATGAAGCTCAGTACTATGTGAGGTACTGTAGTGGGGACGTGCATGTGAAAGGGACAGTGTGGAAGAGAGTGTCTGGATGATGCTCAGTACTATGTGAGGTACTGTAGTAGGGACGTGAATGTGAAAGGGACGGTGTGGAAGAGAGTGTCTGGATGATGCTCAGTACTATGTGAGGTACTGTAGCAGGGACATGAATGTGAAAGGGATGGTGTGGAAGAGAGTGTCTGGATGATGCTCAGTACTACTTGAGGTACTGTAGTGGGGACGTGAATGTGAGTGGGACTGTGTGGAAGAGAGCGTCTGGATGATGCTCACTACTATGTGAGGTACTGTAGCAGGAATGTGAATGTGAAAGGGATGGTGTGGAAGAGAGTGTCTGGATGATGCTCAGTACTTTGTTAGGTACTGTAGTAGGGACATGAATGTGAAAGGGACGGTGTGGAAGAGAGTGTCTGGATGATGCTCAGTACTATGTGAGGTACTGTAGTAGGGATGTGAATGTGGAAGGGACGGTGTGGAAGAGAGTGTCTGGATGATGCTCAGTACTATGTGAGGTACTGTAGTAGGGACGTAAACGTGAAAGGGACGGTGTGGAATAGAGTGTCTGGATGATGCTCAGTACTAAGTGAGGTACTGTAATAGGGATGTGAATATGAAAGGGACAGTCTGGAATAGAGTGTCTGTATGATGCTCAGTACTATGTGAGATACTGTGGTAGGGACGTGAATGTGAAAGGGACGGTGTGGAAGAGAGAGACTAGATGATGCTCAGTACTTTGTGAGATAGTAGGGACGTGTATATGAAAGGGACGGTGTGGAAGAGTGTGTCTGGATGACGGTTAGTACTTTCTGAGGTACTGTATTAGGGACGTGAATGTGAAAGTGACAGTGTGGAAGAGAGTGTCTGGATGATGCTCAGTACTATTTGAGGTACTGTAGTAGGGACGTGAATGTGAAAGAGATGGTGTGGAAGAGAGTGTCTGGATGATGCTCAGTACTATGTGAGGTACCGTATTAGGGACGTGAATGTCAAAGGGACGGTGTGGAAGAGAGTGTCTGGATGATACTCAGCACTATGTGAGGTTCTGTAGTACGGTGTGAATGTGAAAGGGATGGTGTGGACGAGAGTGTCTGGATGATACTCGGTACTATGTGAGATACTGTAGTAGGGACGTGAATGTGAAAGGGACGGTGTGGAATTGAGTGTCTGGATGATGCTCGGTACGATGTGAGGTACTGTAGTAGGGATGTGAATGTGAAAGGGACGGTGTGGAAGAGAGTTTCTGGATGATGCTCAGTACTATGTGAGGTACTGTAGTGGGGACCTGTATGTGAAAGGGACAGTGTGGAAGAGAGAGTCTGGATGATGCTCAGTACTTTGTTAGGTACTGTAGTAGGGACGTGAATGTGAAAGGGACGGTGTGGAAGAGAGTGTCTTGATGATGCTCAGTACTATGTGAGGTGGTAGGGACGTGAATGTGAAAGGGACTGTGTGCCAGAGAGTGTCTGGATGATGCTCGGTACTATGTAAGGTACTGTAGTAGGGACGTGAATATGAAAGGGATGGTGTGGAAGAGAGTGTCTGGATGATGCTCGGTACTGTGTGAGGTACCGTAGTAGGGACGTGAATGTGCAAGGGACGGTGTGGAAGAGAGTGTCTGGATGATGCTCAGTACTACGTGAGGTACTGTAGTAGGGACGTGAATGTGAAAGGGACGGTGTGGAAGAGAGTGTCTGGATGATGCCCAGTACTATGTGAGGTACTGTAGTAGGGACGTGAATGTGAAAGGGATGGTGTGGAAGAGAGTGTCTGGATGATGGTCAGTACTATGTGACGTGCTGTTGTAGGGACGTGAATGTGAAAGAGATGGTGTGGAAGAGAGTGTCTAGATGATGCTCAGTACTTTGTGAGGTCCTGTGGTAGGGACGTGAATGTGAAAGGGACAGTGTGGAAGAGAGTGTCTTGATGATGCTCAGTACAATGTGAGGTGGTAGGGACGTGAATGTGAAAGGGACGGTGTGGAAGAGAGTGTCTGGATGATGCTCAGTACTATGTGAGGTACTGTCGCAGGGACATGAATGTGAAAGGGATGGTGTGGAAGAGAGTGTCTGGATGATGCTCAGTACTACTTGAGGTAATGTAGTGGGGACGTGAATGTGAAAGGGACAGTGTGGAAGAGAGTGTCTGGATGATGCTCAGTACCATGTGAGGTACTGTTGTAGGGACGTGAATGTGAAAGGGACGGTGTGGAAGAGTGTGTCTGGATGATGCTCAGTACTATGTGAGGTACTGGGGTAGGTACGTGAATGTGAAAGGGATGGTGTGGATGAGAGTGTCTGGATGATGCTCGGTACTGTGTTAGGTACTGTAGTAGGGACGTGAATGTGCAAGGGACGGTGTGGAAGAGAGTGTCTGGATGATGCTCGGTACTATGTGAGGTACTGTAGTAGGGACGTGAATGTGAAAGGGACAGTGTGGAAGAGAGTGTCTGGATGATGCTCAGTACCATGTGAGGTACTGTTGTAGGGACGTGAATGTGAAAGGGACGGTGTGGAAGAGTGTGTCTGGATGATGCTCAGTACTATGTGAGGTACTGGGGTAGGGACGTGAATGTGAAAGGGATGGTGTGGATGAGAGTGTCTGGATGATGCTCGGTACTGTGTTAGGTACTGTAGTAGGGACGTGAATGTGCAAGGGACGGTGTGGAAGAGAGTGTCTGGATGATGCTCGGTACTATGTGAGGTACTGTAGTACGGACGTGAATGTGAAAGGGACGGTGTGGAAGAGAGTGTCTGGATGATGCTCAGTACTATGTGACGTGCTTTTCTAGGGACGTGAATGTGAAAGAGATGGTGTGGAAGAGAGTGTCTGGATGATGCTCAGTACTTTGTGAGGTCCTGTGGTAGGGACGTGAATGTGAAAGGGACAGTGTGGAAGAGAGTGTCTGGATGATGCTCAGTACTTTGTGAGGTACTGTAGTCGGGATGTGAATGTGAAAGGGATGCTGTGGAAGAGAGTGTCTGCATGATGCTCAGTAGTATGTGAGATAGTAGGGAAGTGAATGTGAAAGGGACGATGTGGAAGAGAGTGTCTGGATGATGCTCGGTTCTTTGTGAGGTACTGTAGTAGGGACGTGAATGTGAAAGGGACCGTGTGGAAGAGAGAGTCTGGATGATGCTCTGTACTATGTGAGGTACTGTAGTAGGGACGTGAATGTGAAAGGGACGATGTGGAAGAGAGTGTCTTGATGATGCTCAGTACAATGTGAGGTGGTAGGGACGTGAATGTGAAAGGGACGGTGTGGAAGAGAGTGTCTGGATGATGCTCAGTACTATGTGAGGTACTGTCGCAGGGACATGAATGTGAAAGGGATGGTGTGGAAGAGAGTGTCTGGATGATGCTCAGTACTACTTGAGGTAATGTAGTGGGGACGTGAATGTGAAAGGGATGGTGTGGAAGAGAGTGTCTGGATGATGGTCAGTACTATGTGACGTGCTGTTGTAGGGACGTGAATGTGAAAGAGATGGTGTGGAAGACAGTGTCTGGATGATGCTCAGTACTTTGTGAAGTCCTGTGGTAGGGACGTGAATGTGAAAGGGACAGTGTGGAAGAGAGTGTCTGGATGATGCTCAGTACTACGTGAGGTACTGTAGTAGGGACGTGAATGTGAAAGGGACGGTGTGGAAGATAGTGTCTGGATGATGCTCGGTACGATGTGAGGTACTGTAGAAGGGATGTGAATGTGAAAGGGATGGTGTGGAAGAGAGTGTCTGGATGATGCTCGGTACTGTGTGAGGTACCGTAGTAGGGACGTGAATGTGCAAGGGACGGTGTGGAAGAGAGTGTCTGGATGATGCTCAGTACTTTGTGAGGTACTGTAGTAGGGATGTGAATGTGAAAGGGAAGGTGTGGAAGAGAGTGTCTCGATGATGCTCAGTACTTTGTGAGGTATGTAGTAGGGATGTGAATGTGAAAGGGACGGTGTGGAAGAGAGTGTCTGGATGATGCTCAGTACTATGTGGGGTAGTGGTGACGTGAATGTCAAAGGGACGATGTGGAAGAGAGTGTCTTGATGATGCTCAGTACTATGTGAGGTGGTAGGGACGTGAATGTGAAAGGGACGGTGTGGAAGATAGTGTCTGGATGATGCTCGGTACTATGTAAGGTACTGCAGTAGGGACGTGAATATGAAAGGGATGGTGTGGAAGAGAGTGTCTGGATGATGCTCGGTACTGTGTGAGGTACCGTAGTAGGGACGTGAATGTGCAACGGACGGTGTGGAAGAGAGTGTCTGGATGATGCTCACTACTACGTGAGGTACTGTACTAGGGACGTGAATGAGAAAGGGACGGTGTGGAAGAGAGTGTCTGGATGATGCCCAGTACTATGTGAGGTACTGTAGTAGGGACGTGAATGTGAAAGGGATGGTGTGGAAGAGAGTGTCTGGATGATGGTCAGTACTATGTGACGTGCTGTTGTAGGGACGTGAATGTGAAAGAGATGGTGTGGAAGAGAGTGTCTGGATGATGCTCAGTACTTTGTGAGGTCCTGTGGTAGGGACGTGAATGTGAAAGGGACAGTGTGGAAGAGAGTGTCTGAATGATGCTCAGTACCATGTGAGGTACTGTTGTAGGGACGTGAATGTGAAAGGGACAGTGTGGAAGAGAGTGTCTGGATGATGCTCAGTACTAAGTGAGGTACTGTAGTAGGGACGTGAATGTGAAAGGGACGGTGTGGAAGAGTGTCTGGATGATGCTGAGTACGATGTGAGGTACTGTAGTAGGGACGTGAATGTGAAAGGGACGGTGTGGAAGAGAGTGTCTTGATGATCCTCACTACTATGTGAGGTACTGTAGTAGGGACTTGAATCTGAAAGGGACGGTGTGGAAGAGAGTGTCTGGATAATGCTCGGTACTATGTGAGGTACTGTAGTAAGGACATGAATGTGAAAGGGACGGTGTGGAAGATAGTGTCTGGATGATGCTCGGTATGATGTGAGGTACTGTAGTAGGGACGTGAATGTGAAAGGGACCGTGTTGGAGACAGTGTCTGGATGATGCTCACTAGTATGTGAGGTACTGTAGTGGGGACCTGTATGTGAAAGGGACGGTGTGGAAGAGAGAGTCTGGATGATGCTCAGTACTTTGTGAGGTACTGTAGTAGGGACGTGACTGTGGAAGGGACGGTGTGGAAGAGAGTGTCTGGATGATGCTCAGTACTATGTGAGGTACTGTAGTAGGGATGTGAATGTGAAAGGGACGGTGTGGAAGAGTGTGTCTGGATGATACTCAGTACTATGTGAGGTACTGGGGTAGGGACGTGAATGTGAAAGGGATGGTGTGGATGAGAGTGTCTGGATGATGCTCGGTACTGTGTTAGGTACTGTAGTAGGGACGTGAATGTGCAAGGGACGGTGTGGAAGAGAGTGTCTGGATGATGCTCGGTACTATGTGAGGTACTGTATTACGGACGTGAATGTGAAAGGGACGGTGTGGAAGAGAGTGTCTGGATGATGCTCAGTACTATGTGACGTGCTTTTCTAGGGACGTGAATGTGAAAGAGATGGTGTGGAAGAGAGTGTCTGGATGATGCTCAGTACTTTGTGAGGTCCTGTGGTAGGGATGTGAATGTGAAAGGGATGCTGTGGAAGAGAGTGTCTGCATGATGCTCAGTAGTATGTGAGATAGTAGGGAAGTGAATGTGAAAGGGACGGTGTGGAAGTGAGTGTCTGGATGATGCTCAGTACTATGTGAGGTACTGTAGTAGGGACGTGAATGTGAAAGGGACGGTGTGGAAGATAGTGTCTGGATGATGCTCGGTACGATGTGAGGTACGGTAGTAGGGACGTGAATCTGAAAGGGACGGTGTGGAAGAGGGTGTCTGGATGATTCTCGGTTCTTTGTGAGGTACTGTAGTGGGGACCTGTATGTGAAAGGGACGGTGTGGAAGAGAGAGTCTGGATGATGCTCAGTACTTTGTGAGGTACTGTAGTAGGGACGTGAATGTGAAAGGGACGGTGTGGAAGAGAGAGTCTGGATGATGCTCAGTACTTTGTGAGGTACTGTAGTAGGGACGTGAATTTGAAAGAGATGATGTGGAAGAGAGAGTCTGGATGATGCTCTGTACTATGTGAGGTACTGTAGTAGGGACGTGAATGTGAAAGGGACGATGTGGAAGAGAGTGTCTTGATGATGCTCAGTACAATGTGAGGTGGTAGGGACGTAAATGTGAAAGGGACGGTGTGGAAGAGAGTGACTGGATGATGCTCAGTACTATGTGAGGTACTGTAGTAGGGACGTGAATGTGAAAGGGACGGTGTGGAAGAGAGTGTCTGGATGATACTCAGTACTATGTGAGGTACTGTCGCAGGGACATGAATGTGAAAGGGATGGTGTGGAAGAGAGTGTCTGGATGATGCTCAGTACTACTTGAGGTACTGTAGTGGGGACGTGAATGTGAGTGGGACTGTGTGGAAGAGAGTGTCTGGATGATGCTCAGTACCATGTGAGGTACTGTAGTAGGGACGTAACTGTGGAATGGAAGGTGTGGAAGAGAGTGTCTGGATGATGCTCAGTACTATGTGAGATAGTAGGGACGTGAATCTGAAAGGGACGGTGTGGAAGAGAGTGTCTGGATGATGCTCGGTACTATGTGAGGTACTGTAGTAGGAACGTGAATGTGAAAGGGACGGTGTGGAAGAGAGTGTCTGGATGATGCTCGGTACTATGTGAGGTACTGTAGTACGGACGTGAATGTGAAAGGGACGGTGTGGAAGAGAGTGTCTGGATGATGCTCAGTACTATGTGACGTGCTTTTCTAGGGACGTGAATGTGAAAGAGATGGTGTGGAAGAGAGTGTCTGGATGATGCTCAGTACTTTGTGAGGTCCTGTGGTAGGGACGTGAATGTGAAAGGGACAGTGTGGAAGAGAGTGTCTGGATGATGCTCAGTACTTTGTGAGGTACTGTAGTCGGGATGTGAATGTGAAAGGGATGCTGTGGAAGAGAGTGTCTGCATGATGCTCAGTAGTATGTGAGATAGTAGGGAAGTGAATGTGAAAGGGACGATGTGGAAGAGAGTGTCTGGATGATGCTCGGTTCTTTGTGAGGTACTGTAGTAGGGACGTGAATGTGAAAGGGACCGTGTGGAAGAGAGAGTCTGGATGATGCTCTGTACTATGTGAGGTACTGTAGTAGGGACGTGAATGTGAAAGGGACGATGTGGAAGAGAGTGTCTTGATGATGCTCAGTACAATGTGAGGTGGTAGGGACGTGAATGTGAAAGGGACGGTGTGGAAGAGAGTGTCTGGATAATGCTCAGTACTATGTGAGGTACTGTCGCAGGGACATGAATGTGAAAGGGATGGTGTGGAAGAGAGTGTCTGGATGATGCTCAGTACTACTTGAGGTAATGTAGTGGGGACGTGAATGTGAGTGGGACTGTGTGGAAGAGAGTGTCTGGATGATGCTCAGTACTATGTGAGGTACTGTAGTAGGGACGTGAATGTGAAAGGGACGGTGTGGAAGAGAGTGTCTGGATGATGCTCAGTACTATGTGAGATAGTAGGGACGTGAATCTGAAAGGGACGGTGTGGAAGAGAGTGTTTGGATGATGCTCGGTACTATGTGAGGTACTGTAGTAGGAACGTGAATGTGAAAGGGATGGTGTGGAAGAGAGTGTCTGGATGATGCTCAGTACTTTGTTAGGTATTGTAGTAGGGACATGAATGTGAAAGGGACGGTGTGGAAGAGAGTGTCTGGATGATGCTCAGTACTATGTGAGGTACTGTAGTAGGGATGTTAATGTGGAAGGGACGGTGTGGAAGAGAGTGTCTGGATGATGCTCAGTACGATGTGAGGTACTGTAGTTGGGATGTGACTGTGGAATGCACTGTGTGGAAGAGAGTCTCTGGATGATGCTCGGTACTATGTGAGGTCCTGTAGTAGGGACGTGAATGTGAAAGGGAATGTGTGGAAGAGAGTGTCTGGATGATGCTCAGTACTATGTGAGGTAGTGTAGTAGGGACGTAAACGTGAAAGGGACGGTGTGGAATAGAGTGTCTGGATGATGCTCAGTACTAAGTGAGGTACTGTAATAGGGATGTGAATATGAAAGGAACAGTCTGGAATAGAGTGTCTGTATGATGCTCAGTACTATGTGAGATACTGTGGTAGGGACGTGAATGTGAAAGGGACGGTGTGGAAGAGAGAGACTAGATGATGCTCAGTACTTTGTGAGATAGTAGGGACGTGTATATGAAAGGGACAGTGTGGAAGAGTGTGTCTGGATGACGGTTAGTACTTTCTGAGGTACTGTATTAGGGACGTGAATGTGAAAGTGACAGTGTGGAAGAGAGTGTCTGGATGATGCTCAGTACTATTTGAGGTACTGTAGTAGGGACGTGAATGTGAAAGAGATGGTGTGGAAGAGAGTGTCTGGATGATGCTCAGTACTATGTGAGGTACCGTATTAGGGACGTGAATGTCAAAGGGACGGTGTGGAAGAGAGTGTCTGGATGATACTCAGCACTATGTGAGGTTCTGTAGTACGGTGTGAATGTGAAAGGGATGGTGTGGACGAGAGTGTCTGGATGATACTCGGTACTATGTGAGATACTGTAGTAGGGACGTGAATGTGAAAGGGACGGTGTGGAATTGAGTGTCTGGATGATGCTCGGTACGATGTGAGGTACTGTAGTAGGGATGTGAATGTGAAAGGGACGGTGTGGAAGAGAGTTTCTGGATGATGCTTAGTACTATGTGAGGTACTGTAGTGGGGACCTGTATGTGAAAGGGACAGTGTGGAAGAGAGAGTCTGGATGATGCTCAGTACTTTGTTAGGTACTGTAGTAGGGACGTGAATGTGAAAGGGACGGTGTGGAAGAGAGTGTCTTGATGATGCTCAGTACTATGTGAGGTGGTAGGGACGTGAATGTGAAAGGGACTGTGTGCCAGAGAGTGTCTGGATGATGCTCGGTACTATGTAAGGTACTGTAGTAGGGACGTGAATATGAAAGGGATGGTGTGGAAGAGAGTGTCTGGATGATGCTCGGTACTGTGTGAGGTACCGTAGTAGGGACGTGAATGTGCAAGGGACGGTGTGGAAGAGAGTGTCTGGATGATGCTCAGTACTACGTGAGGTACTGTAGTAGGGACGTGAATGTGAAAGGGACGGTGTGGAAGAGAGTGTCTGGATGATGCCCAGTACTATGTGAGGTACTGTAGTAGGGACGTGAATGTGAAAGGGATGGTGTGGAAGAGAGTGTCTGGATGATGGTCAGTACTATGTGACGTGCTGTTGTAGGGACGTGAATGTGAAAGAGATGGTGTGGAAGAGAGTGTCTAGATGATGCTCAGTACTTTGTGAGGTCCTGTGGTAGGGACGTGAATGTGAAAGGGACAGTGTGGAAGAGAGTGTCTGGATGATGCTCAGTACCATGTGAGGTACTGTTGTAGGGACGTGAATGTGAAAGGGACGGTGTGGAAGAGTGTGTCTGGATGATGCTCAGTACTATGTGAGGTACTGGGGTAGGGACGTGAATGTGAAAGGGATGGTGTGGATGAGAGTGTCTGGATGATGCTCGGTACTGTGTTAGGTACTGTAGTAGGGACGTGAATGTGCAAGGGACGGTGTGGAAGAGAGTGTCTGGATGATGCTCGGTACTATGTGAGGTACTGTAGTACGGACGTGAATGTGAAAGGGACGGTGTGGAAGAGAGTGTCTGGATGATGCTCAGTACTATGTGACGTGCTTTTCTAGGGACGTGAATGTGAAAGAGATGGTGTGGAAGAGAGTGTCTGGATGATGCTCAGTACTTTGTGAGGTACTGTAGTCGGGATGTGAATGTGAAAGGGATGCTGTGGAAGAGAGTGTCTGCATGATGCTCAGTAGTATGTGAGATAGTAGGGAAGTGAATTTGAAAGGGACGATGTGGAAGAGAGTGTCTGGATGATGCTCGGTTCTTTGTGAGGTACTGTAGTAGGGACGTGAATGTGAAAGGGACCGTGTGGAAGAGAGAGTCTGGATGATGCTCTGTACTATGTGAGGTACTGTAGTAGGGACGTGAATGTGAAAGGGACGATGTGGAAGAGAGTGTCTTGATGATGCTCAGTACAATGTGAGGTGGTAGGGACGTGAATGTGAAAGGGACGGTGTGGAAGAGAGTGTCTGGATGATGCTCAGTACTATGTGAGGTACTGTCGCAGGGACATGAATGTGAAAGGGATGGTGTGGAAGAGAGTGTCTGGATGATGCTCAGTACTACTTGAGGTAATGTAGTGGGGACGTGAATGTGAGTGGGACTGTGTGGAAGAGAGTGTCTGGATGATGCTCAGTACTATGTGAGGTACTGTAGTAGGGACGTGAATGTGAAAGGGACGGTGTGGAAGAGAGTGTCTGGATGATGCTCAGTACTATGTGAGATAGTAGGGACGTGAATCTGAAAGGGACGGTGTGGAAGAGAGTGTCTGGATGATGCTCGGTACTATTTGAGGTACTGTAGTAGGAACGTGAATGTGAAAGGGATGGTGTGGAAGAGAGTGTCTGGATGATGCTCAGTACTTTGTTCGGTATTGTAGTAGGGACATGAATGTGAAAGGGACGGTGTGGAAGAGAGTGTCTGGATGATGCTCAGTACTATGTGAGGTACTGTAGTAGGGATGTTAATGTGGAAGGGACGGTGTGGAAGAGAGTGTCTGGATGATGCTCAGTACGATGTGAGGTACTGTAGTTGGGATGTGACTGTGGAATGCACTGTGTGGAAGAGAGTCTCTGGATGATGCTCGGTACTATGTGAGGTCCTGTAGTAGGGACGTGAATGTGAAAGGGACGGTGTGGAAGAGAGTGTCTGGATGAAGCTCAGTACTATGTGAGGTACTGTAGTGGGGACGTGCATGTGAAAGGGACAGTGTGGAAGAGAGTGTCTGGCTGATGCTCAGTACTATGTGACGTACTGTAGTAGGGATGTCAATGTGAAAGGGACGGTGTGGAAGAGAGTGTCTGGATGATGCTCAGTACTATGTGAGGTAGGAGGGACGTGAATGTGAAAGGGATCGTGTGGAAGAGACTATCTGGATGATGCTCAATTCTTTGTGAGGTACTGTAGTAAGGATGTGAATGTGAAAGGGACGGTCTGGAAGAGAGCGTCTTGATAATGCTCAGTACTATGTGAGGTACTGTCGTAGGGACGTGAATGTGAGAGGGATGGTGTGGAAGAGAGTCTCTGGATGATGCTCAGTACCATCTGAGATAGTAGGGACGTGAATGTGAAAGGGACGGTGTGGAAGAGAGTGCCTGGATGAAGCTCAGTACTATGTGAGGTAGTAGGGATGTGATTGTGAAAGGGACGGTGTGCAAAAGAGTGTCTGGATGATGCTTATTACTATGTGAGTTACTGTAGTAGGGTCGTGAATGTGAGAGCGATGGTCTGGAAGAGAGTTTCTGGATGATGCTCGGTACTATGTGAGGTACTGTAGTAAGGACGTGAATGTGAAAGGGACGGTGTGGAAGAGACTGTCTGGATGATGCTCAGTACTTTGTTAGGTACTGTAATAGGGACGTGAATGTGAAAGGGACGGTGTGGCAGAGAGTGTCTGGATGATGCTCAGTACTATGTGAGATAGTTGAGACGTGAATGTGAAAGGGACGGTGTGGAATAGAGTGTCTGGATGATGCTCAGTACTAAGTGAGGTACTGTAATAGGGATGTGAATATGAAAGGGACAGTCTGGAATAGAGTGTCTGTATGATGCTCAGTACTATGTGAGATACTGTGGTAGGGACGTGAATGTGAAAGGGACGGTGTGGAAGAGAGAGACTAGATGATGCTCAGTACTTTGTGAGATAGTAGGGACGTGTATATGAAAGGGACGGTGTGGAAGAGTGTGTCTGGATGATGGTCAGTACTTTCTGAGGTACTGTAGTAGGGACGTGAATGTGAAAGTGACAGTAAGGAAGGGAGTGTCTGGATGATGCTCAGTACTATGTGAGGTTCTGTAGTACGGTGTGAATGTGAAAGGGATGGTGTGGACGAGAGTGTCTGGATGATACTCGGTACTATGTGAGGTACTGTAGTAGGGACGTAAATGTGAAAGGGATGGTGTGGAAGAGAGTGTCTGGATGATGGTCAGTACTATGTGACGTGCTGTTGTAGGGACGTGAATGTGAAAGAGATGGTGTGGAAGAGAGTGTCTGGATGATGCTCAGTACTTTGTGAAGTCCTGTGGTAGGGACGTGAATGTGAAAGGGACAGTGTGGAAGAGAGTGTCTGGATGATGCTCAGTACTACGTGAGGTACTGTAGTAGGGACGTGAATGTGAAAGGGACGGTGTGGAAGATAGTGTCTGGATGATGCTCGGTACGATGTGAGGTACTGTAGAAGGGATGTGAATGTGAAAGGGATGGTGTGGAAGAGACTGTCTGGATGATGCTCGGTACTGTGTGAGGTACCGTAGTAGGGACGTGAATGTGCAAGGGACGGTGTGGAAGAGAGTGTCTGGATGATGCTCAGTACTTTGTGAGGTACTGTAGTAGGGATGTGAATGTGAAAGGGAAGGTGTGGAAGAGAGTGTCTCGATGATGCTCAGTACTTTGTGAGGTATGTAGTAGGGATGTGAATGTGAAAGGGACGGTGTGGAAGAGAGTGTCTGGATGATGCTCAGTACTATGTGGGGTAGTGGTGACGTGAATGTCAAAGGGACGATGTGGAAGAGAGTGTCTTGATGATGCTCAGTACTATGTGAGGTGGTAGGGACGTGAATGTGAAAGGGACGGTGTGGAAGATAGTGTCTGGATGATGCTCGGTGCTATGTAAGGTACTGCAGTAGGGACGTGAATATGAAAGGGATGGTGTGGAAGAGAGTGTCTGGATGATGCTCGGTACTGTGTGAGGTACCGTAGTAGGGACGTGAATGTGCAACGGACGGTGTGGAAGAGAGTGTCTGGATGATGCTCAGTACTACGTGAGGTACTGTACTAGGGACGTGAATGAGAAAGGGACGGTGTGGAAGAGAGTGTCTGAATGATGCTCAGTACCATGTGAGGTACTGTTGTAGGGACGTGAATGTGAAAGGGACAGTGTGGAAGAGAGTGTCTGGATGATGCTCAGTACTAAGTGAGGTACTGTAGTAGGGACGTGAATGTGAAAGGGACGGTGTGGAAGAGTGTCTGGATGATGCTGAGTACGATGTGAGGTACTGTAGTAGGGACGTGAATGTGAAAGGGACGGTGTGGAAGAGAGTGTCTTGATGATCCTCACTACTATGTGAGGTACTGTAGTAGGGACTTGAATCTGAAAGGGACGGTGTGGAAGAGAGTGTCTGGATAATGCTCGGTACTATGTGAGGTACTGTAGTAAGGACATGAATGTGAAAGGGACGGTGTGGAAGATAGTGTCTGGATGATGCTCGGTATGATGTGAGGTACTGTAGTAGGGACGTGAATGTGAAAGGGACCGTGTTGGAGACAGTGTCTGGATGATGCTCACTAGTATGTGAGGTACTGTAGTGGGGACCTGTATGTGAAAGGGACGGTGTGGAAGAGAGAGTCTGGATGATGCTCAGTACTTTGTGAGGTACTGTAGTAGGGACGTGACTGTGGAAGGGACGGTGTGGAAGAGAGTGTCTGGATGATGCTCAGTACTATGTGAGGTACTGTAGTAGGGATGTGAATGTGAAAGGGACGGTGTGGAAGAGTGTGTCTGGATGATGCTCAGTACTATGTGAGGTACTGGGGTAGGGACGTGAATGTGAAAGGGATGGTGTGGATGAGAGTGTCTGGATGATGCTCGGTACTGTGTTAGGTACTGTAGTAGGGACGTGAATGTGCAAGGGACGGTGTGGAAGAGAGTGTCTGGATGATGCTCGGTACTATGTGAGGTACTGTAGTACGGACGTGAATGTGAAAGGGACGGTGTGGAAGAGAGTGTCTGGATGATGCTCAGTACTATGTGACGTGCTTTTCTAGGGACGTGAATGTGAAAGAGATGGTGTGGAAGAGAGTGTCTGGATGATGCTCAGTACTTTGTGAGGTCCTGTGGTAGGGATGTGAATGTGAAAGGGATGCTGTGGAAGAGAGTGTCTGCATGATGCTCAGTAGTATGTGAGATAGTAGGGAAGTGAATGTGAAAGGGACGGTGTGGAAGTGAGTGTCTGGATGATGCTCAGTACTATGTGAGGTACTGTAGTAGGGACGTGAATGTGAAAGGGACGGTGTGGAAGATAGTGTCTGGATGATGCTCGGTACGATGTGAGGTACGGTAGTAGGGACGTGAATCTGAAAGGGACGGTGTGGAAGAGAGTGTCTGGATGATTCTCGGTTCTTTGTGAGGTACTGTAGTGGGGACCTGTATGTGAAAGGGACGGTGTGGAAGAGAGAGTCTGGATGATGCTCAGTACTTTGTGAGGTACTGTAGTAGGGACGTGAATGTGAAAGGGACGGTGTGGAAGAGAGAGTCTGGATGATGCTCAGTACTTTGTGAGGTACTGTAGTAGGGACGTGAATTTGAAAGAGATGATGTGGAAGAGAGAGTCTGGATGATGCTCTGTACTATGTGAGGTACTGTAGTAGGGACGTGAATGTGAAAGGGACGATGTGGAAGAGAGTGTCTTGATGATGCTCAGTACAATGTGAGGTGGTAGGGACGTAAATGTGAAAGGGACGGTGTGGAAGAGAGTGACTGGATGATGCTCAGTACTATGTGAGGTACTGTAGTAGGGACGTGAATGTGAAAGGGACGGTGTGGAAGAGAGTGTCTGGATGATGCTCAGTACTATGTGAGGTACTGTCGCAGGGACATGAATGTGAAAGGGATGGTGTGGAAGAGAGTGTCTGGATGATGCTCAGTACTACTTGAGGTACTGTAGTGGGGACGTGAATGTGAGTGGGACTGTGTGGAAGAGAGTGTCTGGATGATGCTCAGTACCATGTGAGGTACTGTAGTAGGGACGTAACTGTGGAATGGAAGGTGTGGAAGAGAGTGTCTGGATGATGCTCAGTACTATGTGAGATAGTAGGGACGTGAATCTGAAAGGGACGGTGTGGAAGAGAGTGTCTGGATGATGCTCGGTACTATGTGAGGTACTGTAGTAGGAACGTGAATGTGAAAGGGACGGTGTGGAAGAGAGTGTCTGGATGATGCTCAGTACTATGTGAGGTACTGTAGTTGGGATGTGACTGTGGAATGGGCTGTGTGGAAGAGAGTCTCTGGATGATGCTCGGTACTATGTGAGGTCCTGTAGTAGGGACGTGAATGTGAAAGGGACGGTGTGGAAGAGAGTGTCTGGATGAAGCTCAGTACTATGTGAGGTACTGTAGTGGGGACGTGCATGTGAAAGGGACAGTGTGGAAGAGAGTGTCTGGATGATGCTCAGTACTATGTGAGGTACTGTAGTAGGGACGTGAATGTGAAAGGGACGGTGTGGAAGAGAGTGTCTGGATGATGCTCAGTACTATGTGAGGTACTGTAGCAGGGACATGAATGTGAAAGGGATGGTGTGGAAGAGAGTGTCTGGATGATGCTCAGTACTACTTGAGGTACTGTAGTGGGGACGTGAATGTGAGTGGGACTGTGTGGAAGAGAGCGTCTGGATGATGCTCAGTACTATGTGAGGTACTGTAGCAGGAATGTGAATGTGAAAGGGATGGTGTGGAAGAGAGTGTCTGGATGATGCTCAGTACTTTGTTAGGTACTGTAGTAGGGACATGAATGTGAAAGGGACGGTGTGGAAGAGAGTGTCTGGATGATGCTCAGTACTATGTGAGGTACTGTAGTAGGGATGTGAATGTGGAAGGGACGGTGTGGAAGAGAGTGTCTGGATGATGCTCAGTACTATGTGAGGTACTATACTAGGGACGTGAATGTGAAAGGGACGGTGTGGAAGAGAGAGTCTAGATGATGCTCAGTACTTTGTGAGATAGTAGGGACATGTATATGAAAGGGACGGTGTGGAAGAGAGTGTCTGGATGATGCTCAGTACTATGTGAGGTACTATACTAGGGACGTGAATGTGAAAGGGACGGTGTGGAAGAGAGAGTCTAGATGATGCTCAGTACTTTGTGAGATAGTAGGGACGTGTATATGAAAGGGACGGTGTGGAAGAGAGTGTCTGGATGATGGTCAGTACTATGTGAGATACTGTAGTAGGGACATGAATGTGAAAGGGATGGTGTGGAAGAGAGTGTCTGGATGATGCTCACTACTACGTGAGGTACTGCAGTAGGGATCTGAATGTGAAAGGGACGGCGTGGAAGACAGTGTGTGGATGATGCTCCGTACTACGTGAGGTACTGTAGTAGGGATGTGAATGTGAAAGGGACGGTGTGGAAGAGAGTGTCTGGATGATGCTCAGTACTATGTGAGATAATAGGGACATAAATGTGAAAGGGACGGTGTGGAAGAGAATGGCTGGATGATGCTCAGTACTATGTGAGGTACTGTAGTAGGGACGTGAATGTGAAAGGGACGGTGTGGAAGAGAGTGTGTGGATGATGCTCAGTACTTTGTGAGGGACTGTAGTCGGGATGTGAATATGAAAGGGATGGTGTGGATGAGAGTGTCTGGATGATGCTCACTACTACGTGAGGTACTGCAGTAAGGATCTGAATGTGAAAGGGACGGCGTGGAAGACAGTGTGTGGATGATGCTCCGTACTACGTGAGGGTACTGTAGTAGGGATGTGAATGTGAAAGGGTCGGTGTGGAAGAGAGTGTCTGGATGATGCCCAGTACTATGTGAGATAATAGGGACGTAAATGTGAAAGGGACGGTGTGGAAGAGAATGTCTGGATGATGCTCAGTACTATGTGAGGTACTGTAGTAGAGACGTGAATGTGAAAGGGACAGTGTGGAAGATAGTGTCTGGATGATGCTCAGTACTATGTGAGGTGCTGTAGTAGGGACGTGAATGTGAAAGGGACGGTGTGGAAGAGAGTGTCTGGATGATGCTCAGTACTACTTGAGGGACTGTAGTAGGGACGTGAATGTGAAACGGACGGTGTGGAAGAGAGTGTCTGGATGATGCTCAGTACTATGTGAGGTACTGTAGTAGGGACATGAATGTGAAAGGGATGGTGTGGAAGAGAGTGTCCGGATGATGCTCAGTACTATGTGAGGTACTGTAGTAGGGACGTGAATGTGAAAGGGACGGTGTGGAAGAGAGTGTCTGGATGATGCTCAGTACTATGTGAGGTACTGTAGTAGGGACGTGAATCTCAAAGGGACGGTGTGGAAGAGAGTGTCTGGATGATGCTCGGTACTATGTGAGGTACTGTAGTAGGGATGTGAATGTGAAAGGGACGGTGTGGAAGAGAGTGTCTGGATGATGCTTAGTACTTTGTGAGGTACTGTAGTAGGGACGTGAATGTGAAAGGGACAGTGTGGAAGAGAGTGTCTGGATGATGCTCAGTACTTTGTTAGGTACTGTAGTAGGGACATGAATGTGAAAGGGATGGTGTGGAAGAGAGTGTCTGGATGATGCTCAGTACTACTTGAGGTACTGTAGTGGGGACGTGAATGTGAGTGGGACTGTGTGGAAGAGAGTGTCTGGATGATGCTCAGTACTATGTGAGGTACTGTAGTAGGGACATGAATGTGAAAGGGATGGTGTGGAAGAGAGTGTCCGGATGATGCTCAGTACTATGTGAGGTACTGTAGTAGGGACGTGAATGTGAAAGGGACGGTGTGGAAGAGAGTGTCTGGATGATGCTCAGTACTATGTGAGGTACTGAAGTAGGGACGTGAATCTGAAAGGGACGGTGTGGAAGAGAGTGTCTGGATGATGCTCGGTACTATGTGAGGTACTGTAGTAGGGATGTGAATGTGAAAGGGACGGTGTGGAAGAGAGTGTCTGGATGATGCTTAGTACTTTGTGAGGTACTGTAGTAGGGACGTGAATGTGAAAGGGACAGTGTGGAAGAGAGTGTCTGGATGATGCTCAGTACTTTGTTAGGTACTGTAGTAGGGACATGAATGTGAAAGGGATGGTGTGGAAGAGAGTGTCTGGATGATGCCTCAGTACTACTTGAGGTACTGTAGTGGGGACGTGAATGTGAGTGGGACTGTGTGGAAGAGAGTGTCTGGATGATGTCCAGTACTTTGTGAGGTACTGTAGTCGGGATGTGAATATGAAAGGGATGGTGTGGATGAGAGTGTCTGGATGATGCTCACTACTACGTGAGGTACTGCAGTAGGGATCTGAATGTGAAAGGGACGGCGTGGAAGACAGTTTGTGGATGATGCTCCGTACTACGTGAGGTACTGTAGTAGGGATGTGAATGTGAAAGGGACGGTGTGGAAGAGAGTGTCTGGATGATGCGCAGTACTATGTGAGATAATAGGGACGTAAATGTGAAAGGGACGGTGTGGAAGAGAATGTCTGGATGATGCTCAGTACTATGTGAGGTGCTGTATTAGGGACGTGAATGTGAAAGGGACGGTGTGGAAGAGAGTGTCTGGATGATGCTCAGTACTACGTGAGGTACTGCAGTAGGGACGTGAATGTGAAAGGGATGGTGTGGAAGAGAGTGTTTAGATGATGCTCAGTGCTTTGTGAGGTACTGTGGTTGGGACGTGAATGTGAAAGGGACAGTGTGGAAGAGAGTGTGTGGATGATGCTCAGTACTATGTGAGGTACGATAGTAGGGACGTGACTGTGGAATGGACGGTGTGGAAGAGAGTGTCTGGTTGATGCTCAGTACTATGTGAGATAGTAGGGACGTGAATCTGAAAGGGACGGTGTGGAAGAGAGGGTCTGGATGATGCTCAGTACTACTTGAGGGACTGTAGTAGGGACGTGAATGTGAAAGGGACGGTGTGGAAGAGAGTGTCTGGATGATGCTCAGTACTATGTGAGGTACTGTAGTAGGGACATGAATGTGAAAGGGATGGTGTGGAATTGAGTGTCCGGATGATGCTCAGTACTATGTGAGGTACTGTAGTAGGGACGTGAATGTGAAAGGGACGGTGTGGAAGAGAGAGTCTGGATGATGCTCAGTACTATGTGACGTGCTCTAGTAGGGACGTGAATGTGAAAGGGATGGTATGGAAGAGAATGTCTGGATGATGCTCAGTACTGTGTGAGGTACTGTAGTAGGGATGTGAATGTAAAAAGGATGGTGTGGAAGAGCGTGTCTGGATGATGCTCAGTACTATGTGAGGTACTGTAGTAGGGACGTGAATCTGAAAGGGACGGTGTGGAAGAGAGTGTCTGCATGATGCTCGGTACTATGTGAGGTACTGTAGTAGGGACATGAATGTGAAAGGGACTGTGTGGAAGACAGTGTCTGGATGATGCTCGGTACTATGTGAGGTACTGTAGTGGGGACCTGTATGTGAAAGGGACGGTGTGGAAGAGAGAGTCTGGATGATGCTCAGTACTTTGTGAGGTACTGTAGTAGGGACGTGAATGTGAAAGGGAAGGTGTGGAAGAGTGTCTGGATGATGCTCGGTACTACTTGAGGTACTGTAGTGGGGACGTGAATGTGAGTGGGACTGTGTGGAAGAGAGTGTCTGGATGATGCTCAGTACTATGTGAGGTACTGTAGTAGGGACGTGAATGTGAAAGGGACGGTGTGGAAGAGAGTGTCTGGATGATGCTCAGTACTACTTGAGGTACTGTAGTGGGGACGTGAATGTGAGTGGGACTGTGTGGAAGAGAGTGTCTGGATGATGTCCAGTACTTTGTGAGGTACTGTAGTCGGGATGTGAATATGAAAGGGATGGTGTGGATGAGAGTGTCTGGATGATGCTCACTACTACGTGAGGTACTGCAGTAGGGATCTGAATGTGAAAGGGACGGTGTGGAAGAGAGTGTCTGGATGATGCTCAGTACTATGTGTGATAATAGGGACGTAAATGTGAAAGGGACGGTGTGGAAGAGAATGTCTGGATGATGCTCAGTACTATGTGAGGTACTGTAGTAGGGACGTGAATGTGACAGGGACAGTGTGGAAGATAGTGTCTGGATGATGCTCAGTACTATGTGAGGTGCTGTATTAGGGACGTGAATGTGAAAGGGACGGTGTGGAAGAGAGTGTCTGGATGATGCTCAGTACTACGTGAGGTACTGTAGTAGGGACGTGAATGTGACAGGGACAGTGTGGAAGATAGTGTCTGGATGATGCTCAGTACTATGTGAGGTGCTGTATTAGGGACGTGAATGTGAAAGGGATGGTGTGGAAGAGAGTGTCTAGATGATGCTCAGTGCTTTGTGAGGTACTGTGGTTGGGACGTGAATGTGAAAGGGACGGTGTGGAAGAGAATGTCTGGATGATGCTCACTACTACGTGAGGTACTGTAGTAGGGACGTGAATGTGAAAGGGACAGTGTGGAAGAGAGTGTGTGGATGATGCTCAGTACTATGTGAGGTACTGTAGTAGGGACGTTACTGTGGAATGGACGGTGTGGAAGAGAGTGTCTGGTTGATGCTCAGTACTATGTGAGATAGTAGGGACGTGAATCTGAAAGGGACGGTGTGGAAGAGAGGGTCTGGATGATGCTCAGTACTACTTGAGGGACTGTAGTAGGGACGTGAATGTGAAAGGGACGGTGTGGAAGAGAATGTCTGGATGATGCTCAGTACTATGTCAGGTACTGCAGTAGGGACATGAATGTGAAAGGGATGGTGTGGAAGAGAGTGTCCGGATGATGCTCAGTACTATGTGAGGTACTGTAGTAGGGACGTGAATGTGAAAGGGATGGTGCGGAAGAGAGAGTCTGGATGATGCTCAGTACTATGTGACGTGCTCTAGTAGGGACGTGAATGTGAAAGGGATGCTGTGGAAGAGAGTGTCTGGATGATGCTCAGTACTGTGTGAGGTACTGTAGTAGGGATGTGAATGTAAAAAGGATGGTGTGGAAGAGAGTGTCTGGATGATGCTCAGTACTATGTGAGGTACTGTAGTAGGGACGTGAATCTGAAAGGGACGGTGTGGAAGAGAGTGTCTGCATGATGCTCGGTACTATGTGAGGTACTGTAGTAGGGACATGAATGTGAAAAGGACTGTGTGGAAGACAGTGTCTGGATGATGCTCGGTACTACTTGAGGTACTGTAGTGGGGACGTGAATGTGAGTGGGACTGTGTGGAAGAGAGTGTCTGGATGATGCTCAGTACTATGTGAGGTACTGTAGTAGGGACGTGAATGTGAAAGGGACGGTGTGGAAGAGAGTGTCTGGATGGTGCTCAGTACTACGTGAGGTACTGTAGTAGGGATGTGAATGTGAAAGGGACGGTGTGGAAGAGAGTGTCTGGATGATGCTCAGTACTATGTGAGGTACTGTAGTAGGGAGGTGAATGTGGAATGGACGGTGTGGAAGACAGTGTCTGGATGATGCTCAGTACTATGTGAGGTACTGTAGTAGGGACGTGAATGTGAAAGGGACGGTGCGGAAGAGAGTGTCTGGATGATGCTCGGTACTATCTGAGGTACTGTAGTAGGGCCGTGAATGTGAAAGGGACGGTGTGGAAGAGAGTGTCTGGATGATGCTCAGTACTATGTGACGTACTGTAGTAGGGACGTGAATGTTTAATGGACGGTGTGGTAGAGAGTGTCTGGATGATGCTCAGTACTATGTGAGGTACTGTAGTAGGGACATGAACGTGAAAGGGATGGTGTGGAAGAGAGTGTCCGGATGATGCTCAGTACTATGTGAGGTACTGTAGTAGGGACGTGAATCTGAAAGGGACGGTGTGGCAGAGAGTGTCTGCATGATGCTCGGTACTATGTGAGGTACTGTAGTAGGGACATGAATGTGAAAGGGACGGTGTGGAAGACAGTGTCTGGATGATGCTCGGTACTATGTGAGGTACTGTAGTGGGGACCTGTATGTGAAAGGGACGGTGTGGAAGAGAGAGTCTGGATGATGCTCAGTACTTTGTGAGGTACTGTAGTAGGGACGTGAATGTGAAAGGGACGGTGTGGAAGAGAGTGTCTGGATGATGCTCAGTACTATGTGAGGTACTGTAGTAGGGACGTGACTGTGAAAGGGATGGTGTGGAAGAGTGTCTGGATGATGCTCGGTACTATGTGAGGTACTGTAGTAGGGACGTGACTGTGAAAGGGATGGTGTGGAAGAGTGTCTGGATGATGCTCGGTACTATGTGAGGTACTGTAGTAGGGACGTGAATGTGAAAGGAACGGTGTGGAAGAGAGTGTCTGGATGATGCTTAGTACTTTGTGAGGTACTGTAGTAGGGACGTGAATGTGAAAGGGACGGTGTGGAAGAGAGTGTCTGGATGATGCTCAGTACTATGTGAGGTACTGTAGTAGGGAGGTGAATGTGGAATGGACGGTGTGGAAGAGAGTGTCTGGATGATGCTCAGTACTATGTGAGGTACTGTAGTAGGGACGTGAATGTGAAAGGGACGGTGCGGAAGAGAGTGTCTGGATAATGCTCGGTACTATGTGAGGTACTGTAGTAGGGCCGTGAATGTGAAAGGGACGGTGTGGAAGAGAGTGTCTGGATGATGCTCAGTACTATGTGAGGTACTGTAGTAGGGACGTGAATGTTTAATGGACGGTGTGGTAGAGAGTGTCTGGATGGTGCTCAGTACTACGTGAGGTACTGTAGTAGGGACGTGAATGTGAAAGGGACGGTGTGGAAGAGAGTGTCTGGATGATGCTCAGTACTACGTGAGGTACTGTAGTAGGGACGTGAATGTGAAAGGGATGGTGTGGAAGAGAGTGTCTAGATGATGCTCAGTGCTTTGTGAGGTACTGTGGTTGGGACGTGAATGTGAAAGGGACGGTGTGGAAGAGAATGTCTGGATGATGCTCACTACTCCGTGAGGTACTGTAGTAGGGACGTGAATGTGAAAGGGACAGTGTGGAAGAGAGTGTGTGGATGATGCTCAGTACTATGTGAGGTACTGTAGTAGGGACGTTACTGTGGAATGGACGGTGTGGAAGAGAGTGTCTGGTTGATGCTCAGTACTATGTGAGATAGTAGGGACGTGAATCTGAAAGGGACGGTGTGGAAGAGAGGGTCTGGATGATGCTCAGTACTACTTGAGGGACTGTAGTAGGGACGTGAATGTGAAAGGGACGGTGTGGAAGAGAATGTCTGGATGATGCTCAGTACTATGTCAGGTACTGTAGTAGGGACATGAATGTGAAAGGGATGGTGTGGAAGAGAGTGTCCGGATGATGCTCAGTACTATGTGAGGTACTGTAGTAGGGACGTGAATGTGAAAGGGATGGTGCGGAAGAGAGAGTCTGGATGATGCTCAGTACTATGTGACGTGCTCTAGTAGGGACGTGAATGTGAAAGGGATGGTGTGGAAGAGAGTGTCTGGATGATGCTCAGTACTGTGTGAGGTACTGTAGTAGGGATGTGAATGTAAAAAGGATGGTGTGGAAGAGAGTGTCTGGATGATGCTCAGTACTATGTGAGGTACTGTAGTAGGGACGTGAATCTGAAAGGGACGGTGTGGAAGAGAGTGTCTGCATGATGCTCGGTACTATGTGAGGTACTGTAGTAGGGACATGAATGTGAAAAGGACTGTGTGGAAGACAGTGTCTGGATGATGCTCGGTACTACTTGAGGTACTGTAGTGGGGACGTGAATGTGAGTGGGACTGTGTGGAAGAGAGTGTCTGGATGATGCTCAGTACTATGTGAGGTACTGTAGTAGGGACGTGAATGTGAAAGGGACGGTGTGGAAGAGAGTGTCTGGATGGTGCTCAGTACTACGTGAGGTACTGTAGTAGGGATGTGAATGTGAAAGGGACGGTGTGGAAGAGAGTGTCTGGATGATGCTCAGTACTATGTGAGGTACTGTAGTAGGGAGGTGAATGTGGAATGGACGGTGTGGAAGACAGTGTCTGGATGATGCTCAGTACTATGTGAGGTACTGTAGTAGGGACGTGAATGTGAAAGGGACGGTGCGGAAGAGAGTGTCTGGATGATGCTCGGTACTATCTGAGGTACTGTAGTAGGGCCGTGAATGTGAAAGGGACGGTGTGGAAGAGAGTGTCTGGATGATGCTCAGTACTATGTGACGTACTGTAGTAGGGACGTGAATGTTTAATGGACGGTGTGGCAGAGAGTGTCTGGATGATGCTCAGTACTATGTGAGGTACTGTAGTAGGGACATGAACGTGAAAGGGATGGTGTGGAAGAGAGTGTCCGGATGATGCTCAGTACTATGTGAGGTACTGTAGTAGGGACGTGAATCTGAAAGGGACGGTGTGGCAGAGAGTGTCTGCATGATGCTCGGTACTATGTGAGGTACTGTAGTAGGGACATGAATGTGAAAGGGACGGTGTGGAAGACAGTGTCTGGATGATGCTCGGTACTATGTGAGGTACTGTAGTGGGGACCTGTATGTGAAAGGGACGGTGTGGAAGAGAGAGTCTGGATGATGCTCAGTACTTTGTGAGGTACTGTAGTAGGGACGTGAATGTGAAAGGGACGGTGTGGAAGAGAGTGTCTGGATGATGCTCAGTACTATGTGAGGTACTGTAGTAGGGACGTGACTGTGAAAGGGATGGTGTGGAAGAGTGTCTGGATGATGCTCGGTACTATGTGAGGTACTGTAGTAGGGACGTGACTGTGAAAGGGATGGTGTGGAAGAGTGTCTGGATGATGCTCGGTACTATGTGAGGTACTGTAGTAGGGACGTGAATGTGAAAGGAACGGTGTGGAAGAGAGTGTCTGGATGATGCTTAGTACTTTGTGAGGTACTGTAGTAGGGACGTGAATGTGAAAGGGACGGTGTGGAAGAGAGTGTCTGGATGATGCTCAGTACTATGTGAGGTACTGTAGTAGGGAGGTGAATGTGGAATGGACGGTGTGGAAGAGAGTGTCTGGATGATGCTCAGTACTATGTGAGGTACTGTAGTAGGGACGTGAATGTGAAAGGGACGGTGCGGAAGAGAGTGTCTGGATAATGCTCGGTACTATGTGAGGTACTGTAGTAGGGCCGTGAATGTGAAAGGGACGGTGTGGAAGAGAGTGTCTGGATGATGCTCAGTACTATGTGAGGTACTGTAGTAGGGACGTGAATGTTTAATGGACGGTGTGGTAGAGAGTGTCTGGATGGTGCTCAGTACTACGTGAGGTACTGTAGTAGGGACGTGAATGTGAAAGGGACGGTGTGGAAGAGAGTGTCTGGATGATTCTCAGTACTACGTGAGGTACTGTAGTAGGGACGTGAATGTGAAAGGGATGGTGTGGAAGAGAGTGTCTAGATGATGCTCAGTGCTTTGTGAGGTACTGTGGTTGGGACGTGAATGTGAAAGGGACGGTGTGGAAGAGAATGTCTGGATGATGCTCACTACTCCGTGAGGTACTGTAGTAGGGACGTGAATGTGAAAGGGACAGTGTGGAAGAGAGTGTGTGGATGATGCTCAGTACTATGTGAGGTACTGTAGTAGGGACGTTACTGTGGAATGGACGGTGTGGAAGAGAGTGTCTGGTTGATGCTCAGTACTATGTGAGATAGTAGGGACGTGAATCTGAAAGGGACGGTGTGGAAGAGAGGGTCTGGATGATGCTCAGTACTACTTGAGGGACTGTAGTAGGGACGTGAATGTGAAAGGGACGGTGTGGAAGAGAATGTCTGGATGATGCTCAGTACTTTGTTAGGTACTGTAGTAGGGACATGAATGTGAAAGGGATGGTGTGGAAGAGAGTGTCTGCATGATGCTCGGTACTATGTGAGGTACTGTAGTAGGGACATGAATGTGAAAAGGACTGTGTGGAAGACAGTGTCTGGATGATGCTCGGTACTACTTGAGGTACTGTAGTGGGGACGTGAATGTGAGTGGGACTGTGTGGAAGAGAGTGTCTGGATGATGCTCAGTACTATGTGAGGTACTGTAGTAGGGACGTGAATGTGAAAGGGACGGTGTGGAAGAGAGTGTCTGGATGGTGCTCAGTACTACGTGAGGTACTGTAGTAGGGATGTGAATGTGAAAGGGACGGTGTGGAAGAGAGTGTCTGGATGATGCTCAGTACTATGTGAGGTACTGTAGTAGGGAGGTGAATGTGGAATGGACGGTGTGGAAGACAGTGTCTGGATGATGCTCAGTACTATGTGAGGTACTGTAGTAGGGACGTGAATGTGAAAGGGACGGTGCGGAAGAGAGTGTCTGGATGATGCTCGGTACTATCTGAGGTACTGTAGTAGGGCCGTGAATGTGAAAGGGACGGTGTGGAAGAGAGTGTCTGGATGATGCTCAGTACTATGTGACGTACTGTAGTAGGGACGTGAATGTTTAATGGACGGTGTGGTAGAGAGTGTCTGGATGATGCTCAGTACTATGTGAGGTACTGTAGTAGGGACATGAACGTGAAAGGGATGGTGTGGAAGAGAGTGTCCGGATGATGCTCAGTACTATGTGAGGTACTGTAGTAGGGACGTGAATCTGAAAGGGACGGTGTGGCAGAGAGTGTCTGCATGATGCTCGGTACTATGTGAGGTACTGTAGTAGGGACATGAATGTGAAAGGGACGGTGTGGAAGACAGTGTCTGGATGATGCTCGGTACTATGTGAGGTACTGTAGTGGGGACCTGTATGTGAAAGGGACGGTGTGGAAGAGAGAGTCTGGATGATGCTCAGTACTTTGTGAGGTACTGTAGTAGGGACGTGAATGTGAAAGGGACGGTGTGGAAGAGAGTGTCTGGATGATGCTCAGTACTATGTGAGGTACTGTAGTAGGGACGTGACTGTGAAAGGGATGGTGTGGAAGAGTGTCTGGATGATGCTCGGTACTATGTGAGGTACTGTAGTAGGGACGTGACTGTGAAAGGGATGGTGTGGAAGAGTGTCTGGATGATGTTCGGTACTATGTGAGGTACTGTAGTAGGGACGTGAATGTGAAAGGAACGGTGTGGAAGAGAGTGTCTGGATGATGCTTAGTACTTTGTGAGGTACTGTAGTAGGGACGTGAATGTGAAAGGGACGGTGTGGAAGAGAGTGTCTGGATGATGCTCAGTACTATGTGAGGTACTGTAGTAGGGAGGTGAATGTGGAATGGACGGTGTGGAAGAGAGTGTCTGGATGATGCTCAGTACTATGTGAGGTACTGTAGTAGGGACGTGAATGTGAAAGGGACGGTGCGGAAGAGAGTGTCTGGATGATGCTCGGTACTATGTGAGGTACTGTAGTAGGGCCGTGAATGTGAAAGGGACGGTGTGGAAGAGAGTGTCTGGATGATGCTCAGTACTATGTGAGGTACTGTAGTAGGGACGTGAATGTTTAATGGACGGTGTGGTAGAGAGTGTCTGGATGGTGCTCAGTACTACGTGAGGTACTGTAGTAGGGACGTGAATGTGAAAGGGATGGTGTGGAAGAGAGTGTCTGGATGATGCTCAGTACTACGTGAGGTACTGTAGTAGGGAGGTGACTGTGAAAGGGACGGTGTGGAAGAGAGTGTCTGGATGATGCTCAGTACTCTATGAGGTACTGTAGTAGGGACGTGAATGTGAAAGTGATGTTGTGGAAGAGAGTGTCTGGATGAAGCTCAGTACTATCTGAGGTACTGTAGTAGGGACGTGAATGTGAAAGGGACGGTGTGGAAGAGAGTGTCTGGATGATGCTCAGTACTATGTGAGGTACTGTAGTAGGGACGTGAATGTGAAAGGGATGGTGTGGAAGAGAGTGTCTGGATGATGCTCAGTAGTATGTGAGGTACTGTAGTAGGGAGGTGACTGTGAAAGGGACGGTGTGGAAGAGAGTGTCTGGATGATGCTCAGTACTATGTGAGGTACTGTAATAGGGAGGTGACTGTGGAATGGACGGTGTGGAAGAGAGTGTCTGGATGATGCTCAGTAGTATGTGAGGTACTGTAGTAGGGAGGTGACTGTGGAATGGACGGTGTGGAAGAGAGTGTCTGGATGATGCTCGGTACTATGTGAGGTACTGTAGTAGGGACGTGAATGTGAAAGGGACGGTGTGGAAGAGAGTGTCTGGATGGTGCTCAGTACAATGTGAGGTAGTAGGGACGTGAATGAGAAAGGGACGGTGTGGAAGAGAGTGTCTGGATGATGCTCAGTACTATGTGAGGTACTGTAGTAGGGAGGTGACTGTGGAATGGACGGTGTGGAAGAGAGTGTCTGGATGGTGCTCAGTAGTATGTGAGGTACTGTAGTAGGGACGTGAACGTGAAAGCGACGGTGTGGAAGAGAGTGTCTGGATGATGCTCAGTACAATGTGAGGTAGTAGGGACGTGAATGAGAAAGGGACGGTGTGGAAGAGAGTGTCTGGATGATGCTCAGTACTATGTGAGGTACTGTAGTAGGGAGGTGACTGTGGAATGGACGGTGTGGAAGAGAGTGTCTGGATGATGCTCGGTACTATGTGAGGTACTGTAGTAGGGAGGTGACTGTGGAATGGACGGTGTGGAAGAGAGTGTCTGGATGGTGCTCAGTACTATGTGAGGTACTGTAGTAGGGAGGTGACTGTGGAATGGACGGTGTGGAAGAGAGTGTCTGGATGATGCTCGGTACTATGTGAGGTACTGTAGTAGGGACGTGAATGTGAAAGGGACGGTGTGGAAGAGAGTGTCTGGATGATGCTCAGTACTATGTGAGGTACTGTAGTAGGGAGGTGACTGTGGAATGGACGGTGTGGAAGAGAGTGTCTGGATGGTGCTCAGTACTATGTGAGGTACTGTAGTAGGGAGGTGACTGTGGAATGGACGGTGTGGAAGAGAGTGTCTGGATGGTGCTCAGTACTATGTGAGGTACTGTAGTAGGGAGGTGACTGTGGAATGGACGGTGTGGAAGAGAGTGTCTGGATGATGCTCAGTACTATGTGAGGTACTGTAGTAGGGAGGTGACTGTGGAATGGACGGTGTGGAAGAGAGTGTCTGGATGGTGCTCAGTACTATGTGAGGTACTGTAGTAGGGAGGTGACTGTGGAATGGACGGTGTGGAAGAGAGTGTCTGGATGATGCTCGGTTGGTGGCGGTAATGTACTTTACCGCTAAGCACTTGGAGAAGCCACAAGGGCGCTTGCTCTAATGGGCGGCTCGGGGATCGGGAAGAGTGGGGTCGATACCCAGGACAAGGGTGAGGAAGGCAAGAGGGCCGAGACTTGCCCCAGTGTCCCTGCAGCTCGATACGCAGAGATTCTCACTCTCCCGGCTTTGTTCTGCCGCCGTCGCCATGGAAACGTCTCCCAGGCCCGGCCAGTGCTGCGCATGCGCGCTCATCCCTTCGCGTCTGGGGGATCTTGTGTTTCACACCGTTCCTTTCCCTTTCTTCCCGAGGGTCTTCACCAGAACTGGAAATGTCTCCCTTTACTCATGCAGCAGCAAGAGGTATCCGCAAGCAAAGGAGGCACTGTACACCAATTCAAAGTTATCAGAATAATTTTATTAGAGAACAAAATATTTTATTAATTTTATTAGAGTACAAATTAGAGAACAATTTTATTAGAGAAACAAACAAAATAAAATAAATTTTATTAGAGAACAAAATAGTTAATTGTTAAATTAACTAACAAAAATAGTTAATGAAATGGTAATTAAAAGACAGTAGTATTTATCAACAAAATGTACTGCCGGTGTATCCGACAGCTTTCCCTTTCCCTGGCTCCCCCCTCTCCCCTTCTCCAGCACTAGATCAGCCTAAGGGAAGATACGCACTTCAACAACGAAATGACGCTAATATTTTCCCATGGGACAGTACCAGGCGGCACCGGCACCGGCAGAATCATCTTCGCTTGCCACTAGCACCAACTTCTTAAAATATTACTGTGGACTGGCCCCCTTGTACATACTCAAAACATTCCTACTTTGCAGATTAAACACCATTTTGTCTTACAAACTTCCATTTTGTGTTACACATCTTAGCATGCATCAAGGAAGACCCAAAACTCAAATCCACCGCTGTGAAAGATCTTAAAATAGCTACATCTGCAGTGTCAGAATGATGACTGTCACAGAAGTGAAACAGTAACACAGGTTCTTCTCATTTCTCGCTGCTTTTAAACTGTTGACATTTGTTACAGACAGAGAAAATCAGCTGGTCGAGCAGAGTTTCCTTCCATCGATAAACTGTCGAAATTTCGGGCCAAGACCCTTCATCAGGACTGGGAGGTCTGAGCTGGAAACTTACAGAGTTAATTTCCCTTTGCCTAACCTGTAGTGTTCCTGCACCACTTTGTATGTATTGTTCCAGATTTCCAGCATCTTTGAAAATCAATTTATAGAGAACAGCTCTTCATGTGTGAAATACCTTTTGCTTATTCGTTCTCATAACTTAGCTTCCACATCTCCTCACAACATTGGAGGCTATTCACTCCATCCAGTCCATCCGTTGCTTTTCACCATCTCATATTCACAGCAACCTTCTTTTGTCACTGTCCATCAGGTCGGGCAGAATCTATGGAGGGACACAAACAGTTCATGTTTCGAACCAAGGTCCTTCGTCAGGACTTCATCTATATCTGCTGCCAGACATGCTGAGCTCCACCAGCATTTTGTGTTGCTAAAAACACAGTTTTATTTGGTACAACACACAGGAAGCTGAAGGGACCTGTCACTCAGGCAGCATCTGGCAGGGAAATGGATCACTGACATTTCCATTTCGAGAGCCCTCATCACCACTCAAAATGTTAACTCGTCCATTTCCTTCCATAGATAGAGCCCGACCTAGTGAGTTCCTTCGTCTTGTATTTTTGTTGTTCCAGGTTACAACATCTGCAGCCTCGTGTCTCTGCATTCATCAATCTAATGAAATGATCCAAATGACTTAAATGGAGAATTATCCTAATGTTTGAGATTTCTATAGAAAGTGATATGATCAATGATGGAAACCCAGGTTTGGAAGAGACAGGCAAAGAGAACTGAAGGAGTGAATTCCAGAACTTGGCGCTGGCTGCCAAGACTTGAGAAGCACAGGAAGCCGCATCAGAAATAGGAACAGAAGTAGGCCACAGGGCTACATGCATCTGCACTTTCTTTCACCATTGCAGGGAATGACACCAAATTAGGGAATCCAAGGCCTGGGTTGTACTTTTTATTGCTGCAAACATTAAAGTTGTCTTTATATTAGGCAACTTTAAGCTGAAACCAATGCAGCCAAGAAAGTGTCCTATCAGTGTTGAAGGAGCCAGGAGCACAATAGAATTAATGAAAACTATAGATAAACAAAACTGACAAACAACCAATGTGCAAAAGAAGATAAATCAATGAATAATAATAAAAATTTAAACAAATAAATAACATTAAGAACACCAGTTGAAGAGCTCTTGAAAGTGAGTCAATAGGTTGTGGAATCTGTTCAGAGCTGAGGTGAGTAAAGTTATCCACACTGGTTCAGGAGCCTGATGGCTGAAGGGTGATAACTGTGCCTGACATGGTGGTGTTGGACTCCAGCCTCAATTACCTCATGCCAGGTATGGAGGGGCCACTGCATAGAGTTAGAAAAAGCTGCAGAGCGTTGTATCATGGGCACGAGCCTCCCCAGCAGATGATTGTTCAGAAAGGTGGCAACCCTCAAGGATGACCCCCACCACCCAGGACACACCTTCTTCTCATCACCATGAGGACCCACCCTCTTCTGATCACCATGAGGACACACCCTCTTCTCATCACCATGAGGACCCCACCACCCAGGACACACCCTCTTCTCATCACCATGAGGACCCCACCACCCAGGACACACCCTCTTCTCATCACCATGAGGACACACCCTCTTCCCATCAGCATCAGGGAGGAGGTAGAGCAGCCTAAAGGCATACACTCAACATTTTAGGGACAGCTTCCTCCCCTCTATCATTGGATTTCTGAATGTTGCATGAACACTTTCTCACCATTTTTGCAATATATACAAAACAGTATTTCTTATGGTAATACACAGTATACTTTACATATTTTGGCGCGTTAGCCAAGTGGTTAAGGCGTTCGTCTAGTGATCTGAAGGTTGCTAGTTCGAGCCTTGGCTGAGGCAGCGTGTTGTGTCCTTGAGCAAGGCACTTAACCACACATTGCTCTGCGACGACACCGATGCCAAGCTGTATGGGTCCTAATGCCCCTCCCTTGGACAACATCTGTGGCGTGGAGAGGGGAGACTTGCAGCATGGGCAACTGCCAGTCTTCCATACAACCTTGCCCAGTCCTGCGCCCTGGAAATCTTCTAAGGCGCAAAGCCATGGTCTCATGAGACTAACGGATGCCTATTTTGCATATTGCATTGTACTGCTGCCAAGCAATGAATTTCATGACCCATGTACTGATAATAAACCTGATTCTAATTCTGATTCCATTTAGAACTGCAATCTGGAGAAATTTCTGATCAGGATGAAACCCCATTTGCATTGCATTGCCCAGCTTTCCAGCTGATCTAGCAAGCTGCATCTTAAGACAGTCACCCTCGCTATCCACAGCAACACCCGACTTTTACTACACAAGAAGGTTTGAACCCTGTATCCAATACCAATTTAACCTCTGCTGGATGACTGGAGTTTCAAGACCCAACTCCGGTAACGAGCAGAAAAATCAAAGCTAATGGTCCAGAGTGCTAAGAGGTTCCCACACCATCAGGGTTGACGTCTTTCATGCGAGTCTCTTAGATGAGCCAGTTCAGGTGGACAGAGGCTTGGGAATTTATTTCAGCGTTCTGAAATAACTGAATATATAAGAGACATTGCAGCGAATGGAAAAGTTGAGATCTTTTCCGGACAAAGCAGGCAACGGTGAAATCTCATGGAAGCATTAAGTACCATTCTCTGTTAAGACAGGGTTAATTCAGAAGAATATTTTCTGAAACAGCCAAGATTTGATTTGATAAACAATCAAAGCTGATGTCCTTGTACAAGAAATGCAGTTGGTTAAATTAAAGTGTTTATTCACTAGAAGCTGAAATGAACACACACAAAATCACCAGCACTCCAGAAACCACTGCGGTGTCTGGAGACTGGAGCCCAGTGTACATGAAATGGAATAGAATTGGCTTATTGTCACCTGAACCAAGATACAGGCCTGCCTTGCATACTACCCTACAGATCATAAGGTACCCATGCAAGGCTTACTGAGAAAGTAAGGAGGCATGGGATCCAAGGGGACCTTGCTTTGTGGATCCAGAACTGGTTTGCCACAGAATACAAAGAGTGGTTGCAGACGGGTCATATTCTGCATGGAGGTTGGTGATCAGTGGTGTGCCTCAGGGATCTGTTCTGTGACCCTTACTCTTCAGGATTTTTATAAATGACCTGGATGAGGAAGTGGAGGGATGGGTTAGCAAATTTGCTGATGACACAAAGGTTGGGGGTGTTGTGGATAGTGTGGAGGGCTGTCAGAGGTTATAGCGGGACATCAATAGGATGCAAAACTGGGCTGAGAAATGGCAGATGGAGTTCAACCCAGATAAAGTGAGGTGGTTTATTTTGGTAGGTCAAATAAGATGGCAGAATATAGCACTGATGGTAAGACTCTTGGCAGTGTGGAGGATCAGAGGGATCTTGGGGTCCGAGTCCATAGGACACTCAAAGCTGCTATGCAGGTTGACTCTGTGGTTAAGAAGGCATATGGTGCATTGGCCTTCATCAACCGTGGGATTGAGTTCAAGAGCCGAGAGGTAACGTTACAACTGTATAGGACCCTGGTCAGACCCCACTTGGAGTACTGCGCTCAGTTCTGGTCGCCTCACTACAGGAAGGATGTGGAAACCATAGAAAGGGTGCAGAGGAGACTTACAAGGATGTTGTCTGGATTGGGGAGCATGCCTTATGAGAATAGGTTGAGTGAACTTAGCCTTTTCTCCTCGGAGCGTCGGAGGATGAGAGGTGACCTGATAGAGGTGAATAAGATGATGAGAGGTATTGATCGTGTGGATAGTCAGAGGCTTTTTCCCAGGACTGAAATGGTTAACACGAGAGGGCACGGTTGTAAGGTGCTTGGAAGTAGGTACAGAGGCGATATCAGGGGCAAGTTTTTTTTAAATGCAGAGTGGTTAGTGTGTGGAATGGTCTACTGGCGATGGTGGTGGAGGTGGATACGATATGGTCTTTTAAAAGTCTCTTGGATAGGCACATGGAGCTTAGAAAAACAGACGGCTATGGGTAACCCAAGGTAATTTCTAAAGTACGTACATGTTTGGCAGAGCATTGTGCTGTAGGTTTTCTATGTTCTATGTAGACCAACTCATTACACAGTGCATTGAGATAGAACCAGGTCAATCAATAACAGTAAAGAACAAAGTGCAACAGCTACAAAGAAAATGGAGAATCATAATGAGATAGATTGTGATGTCAAGTGCCCATCTTATCTCAATCTTTTAAACCGGTGAATATCGGCTTAATCATCAATATCTCTCATGCCATCTCAGGAATTGGAAGCTGTGCTGCACAATCTCTTTACAACTTCGTCAAGAGGCTAAAGATATTCAGTGTGTCCCTGTTGACACACGCCAATTTTGATAAACGCTCCAACATTACATCCAATGTATCACGGCTAGATGTGAAATTGCAGAATTGTGAGCACAGCTCAGCACATCACAGAAACCAGCCTCCCCTCCATGGGCTCTGTCTACATGTCTTACTGCCTCAATAAAGCAGCCAGCCTAATCAAAGACCCCACCTACCCAGGACATTCTCCCACCCTCCCACTGGGCAGAAGATACAAAATCCTGAAAGCATCAGGCTCAAGGGCAGGTTCTACACCCAAACGTTATCATACTCCTGAACAGATCTCTTGTACAAAGTGAACTCTACAACTCAGAATCTACCCTGTGTTGGCCTTGCACCTTATTCATATTAGCTTATTGGTATTGGTTGATCATTGTCGCACGTACCAGGACACAATGGAAGCAATGTCTTGAAAACTGTTCTTACAGATCATTACACTGTGCATTGAAGTTGTCATGGTCCGGTCCGTGAAGGCCATATTCCGGTTCACGGTCTGGTCCATCGACCCTTGCTCCAGGTTTTCCTGTCTACCCTGTTTCTGTTCCTGTTGAGCTAATTGAGGCAACTGATGCTCGTTGGGGCTGGCTGCATAAATACCTCCAAAGACCAGGGCGTGGCTGCTGGATTGTTCTTGTCATTACTCCTTGTATCCCTTCCTCTGCCTTCTGTTTCCTCGCCTGAAGCCTTGCCTTGTCTTGCCGGTAACTCTCGCCTCGCCTTGTTTTACCAGAAGCCCTGCCTTGTCTTGCCGGTAACTCTCGCCTCACCTGAAGTTCTCGTCTTGCCTTGTCTTGCTGTCTGGTCGTGGAGCCACCCTGTACCTAGCTCTTTTCCTGTCCCTTGCCTCCGTCCAGGTAAGCCAGGCCGTCTTGCCGTTACCTGGGGTTGGTTCTGTCCCTTCCTGTCCCTTGCCTCTGTCGGGTGGTGATCCGCGCCCTGCCCAGGAGGAGCCTGCCAAGCCTCGCCTCATCTCTTGCCTAGCCTTGAGCCTGAAGACTCCAGACTCTAGCCTCTTGCCAAGCCAAGCCAAGTCTCTAGCCTCTAGCTTCAAGCCTGTAGATTTCAGCCTCGTCCTTGCCTAGTTTTGTGGTCCAAGCCAGAGGCAAGACCTAGGTACCGGGTCCGAGCCAGAGACTGGACGAGTCCAAGCCCGGGCTCCCAGCTCTCTTGTTCAGTCCTGTTCCAGGTTCCTGGTTTTCCTGCCCATGTCCTTGCCATGGCCCTGTATCCTTGTCCTGTCCCTAGTACTTCAGTGTCTGTGTCTTGCACTTGGGTCCGTTCCCAGCCACCCCGCCTTATGACAGAAGTAGAACAAGGTAAAACTAAGAATGCAGAATAACATGTAAGCGATATAGAGAAAGTGCAATGCAGGTAAACAAAGTATAAAATATTGTCCAGCTGCACTTCTGTAACTGTAACACTTTATTTTGCCCTTTACACAGACTACATCACAATATGGCCTTTGGCCCACAATGTTGCGCTGACCCTTTAACCAACTCTAACTCTTCCCTCCTACACAGCCCTCCAATGTTCTCAATGCATCTAGCTCTACCAGCCCCCTGGCAGCGTGTTCCACATACCCACCACTCACAAACTTACCTCTGATATCCCCCCACCAATCACCTTAAAAGCCTGCTCCCTGATATTCACCATTTCCACCCTGCAAAAAAGCCTGTGGCTAGCCACAAAATCTATACTTTTTATTGTCTTGTACACCTCTATCAAGGTGCCTCTCACAGTCCTTCGCTCCAAAGAGGGAAAATCCTCCCGGGAGGGGGGAGAAGATGGCGGTGCGATGACAGCAGTGATGAATATCTGTTATCTGTCAAGTAGGGGACCGTGCACAATTCTGATTTGATGGAGACGGGCCTGAGAGTACGGAGGAACATCTCGAAAACTTCTGAAATGCCCGCTTCGCTGCCGCTGCTACTGTGTGGTAACCGGAATCTCCAGAGCAGAAGGCCCCGAAATCCTCGGCTTTGCGTGTTTCAGCGGCTGGGGAGAGGTCGCAGGCACTCGGCAGAGGATGGCGCTCGGGAGGCTGTATCGGAGAGGCTGCTCGGAAGCTCAGAGTTTTCAGACAGATGGACTCAGTGTTGGCTGCTTCCAAGGCATCGGCAAGTTGACGGTGCCTGGAGGTTTATGGCAGGGAGTTTCTCCCTTTTGCCGCCTGCTATCGTGAACTCGGAGTCGATCGACTCGGGACTTTGAGACTTTTTTTTACTGTGCCTATGGTCTGTTCTTTATCAAATTATGGTATTGCTTTGCACTGCTGTAACTATATGTTCTAATTATGTGGTTCTGTCAGTCTTTGGTCTGTCTTGTTTTCTGTGATATCACTCCGGAGAAACATTGTATCATTTCTTAATGCAGGTATGCATTTCTAAATGACAGTAAAAGAGGACTGGGTGTTCTCATAATCTAAAAAAAAACCCTACCTTGAGAAAACCTATCCTCACGAGACATGCTCTCCAATCCAAATTACAAACAAGAGAAAATCGGCAGATGCTGGAAATCCAAGCAATACACATAACATGCTGGAAGAACTCAGCAGGCCAGGCAGCATTTATGGAAAAGAGTAGAGTCAACATTTCATGCCGAGATCCTTCAGCAGGGCGGGAGACAAAAAAAAAATGAGTAAGAGTAAGAAGGTGGGGGGAGAGGGGAGGATGAAACAATGTGATCGGTGAAACCGGGAGAGGGGAGGGGTAACTAGTGAAAGAGTCACAGGGCTGGAGAAGGGGAATTTGATACGAGAGGACAGAAGGTCATGGAAGAAAGAAAAAAGGGGAAGGAGCACAAGAGGCAGGCGATGGGCAGGCAAGGAGATAAGGTGAGAGGGAAAAGGGGATGGGGAATGCTGAAGGGGGGGGGACTGCATTATCAGAAGTTCGAGAATTCGATGTTCAATCCATCAGGCTGAAGGCTACCCAGCTAGAATACAAAGTGTCACCTCAATCGCGACAGTAGAGGAGGCCATGGAGTAATATGTTGGAATGGGAGTGGGAAGTGGAATTAAAATGGGTGGCCACTGGCAGATCCTGCTTTTTCAGGCCATTTTAATTCTACTTTCCATTCTGGTGTGTATACATGGCTTCCTCTACTGTCACGATGAGGCCACACTCAGGGTGGAGGAGCAACACCTTATATTCTGTCTGGGTAGCCTCCATTATCGAACATCCAGTAATGCCCCTCCCCCTTCACCATTCCTTTTCTCCCTCACCTTATCTCCTTGCCTGTCCATCACCTCCCTCTGGTGCTCTTCCCCCTTCCCTTTCTTCCATGGCCTTCTGTCCTCTCCTATCAGATTCCCCCTTCTCCAGCCCTGTATCTTTTTCATCAATCAACTTCCCAGCTCTTTACTTCACCCCTCCCCCTCCCAGTTTCACCCATCACCTTGTGTTTCTCCCTCCCTCCCCCTGACCACCTTTTCTTCCGTCCTGCTGAGTTCCTCCAGCATTTTGTGTGTGTTACTTGGGTTTACAGCATCTGCAGATTTTCTCTTGTTTGTGCCAGTAAAGAAGCTTAATCTGACTCTAACTGTTGCTGAACTGACAAGGCAAGTCAGCTGGTCTCACCCCATCAGAAATATTCCCTTTGTTGCCTGCATCCACCATTAGCTTTCCTACTGCTCTCTCGTCTCTCGTTCCCCGTTCTGATGAAGAGTTTTGGACCTGAATCATTCACTCTTTCTCTTTTAACAGACACAACTTGGCCTACTAAGTGCTTCCAGTATTCGTAGATAGATTCTACAGATGCTGGGCATCTGAAGCAATACACAAAAACTTCTGGAAGAACTCAGCAACTTAGGCAGTGTGTGTGGAGGGCAATAAACAGTTGAAATTTCGGGCTGAGACCCTCCAACAGGATGGAAAGGAAGGAGGCCGAAGCCAAAGGAAGGAGGTGGGGGGAGAGGAAGTACAACTTCTAAGGCAAGGTGAAACCAGACAGAGGAGATGGGCAAGAGGAAAAGAGAGATGAGAATGTAACCAGAATGGGAAATGAAATTTTAAAAAAGGGAAGGGAGAGATCAGGAGTGTGCTTTGTGTGGCTCAAATACTGATCCCCATGGCAACCCGCTTGGTACTGTCTGACACTGACTTGTTTATTCTGTTTCTCCTGTATGTCAATCAATTCTGTTCATTCCAAAAATATTTCCTCTACTGTATGTTTTACTTCTGCACACTAACCTCTTATGTGTACCTTTATCAAAACCTACCCAAAGTCCATATAGAGTACATCACACCCACCAGTTCTACACCTGGGGGCAAAAATCAAAAAAGGGTAATGAATAAAAGACTGAAGGTGTTACATTTGAATGCACGCAGTATACTGAATAAGGAACACTGATGTTCTAGTACAGTTAGAGATTGGCAGGTATGATATTCTGGGCATCACTCAGTCATGGCTGAAAGAAGATCATAGTTGGAGGCTTAACATTCAAAGATACACCTTGTATAGAAAGGACAGGCAGGTAGGCAGGGGTGGGGTTGCTCTGTTAGTTAAAAATGAAATCAAATACTTAGAAAGAGGTGACATATAATCAGGTGGTGTAGAATCCTTGAGGGAAGAGTTAAGAAACTGCAAGGGTAAAAATACCCTGATGGAAGGTATAATCAGGCCTCCAGACAGTAGCTAGGGTGTGGGATATAAATTTCAACTGGAAATAAAAATGGCATGCAATTAGGGTAATGTTACAATAGTTATGGGAGATTTCAATATTGTAGGCAGCTTGGGAAAAGCGGGTTGGTGCTGGATCCCAAGAAAGGGAATTTGTAGAACGCCTACAAAGTGGCTTTTTAGAGAAGCTTATACTTGACCCACTAGGGGAAAGGCAATTCTGGATTGGGTGCTGTGTAATGAACCAGATTTTATTAGGGAGCTTAAGGCAAAGAAACCCTTAGGAGACCATATTCATAATATGATAGAATTCACGTTGCAGTGTGAGAGGGAGAAGACAAAGTCAAACGAATCAGAATTACAGCGGAGTAAAGGGAATTACAGAGGCATGTGAGAGGAGCTGGTCAAAATTGATTGAAAGGGGTCACTACCAGGGATGATGGCAGAACAGCAATGTTAGAGTTTCTGTGGGTAATTCAGAAGGCGCAGGATGCCGGAGCTGAAGTAGTATCCTAAAGGCAGGATGAAGCAACCATTGCTGACAAGGGAAGTCAAAGACAGCACAAAGGCAAAAGAGAGCGCATATAATAAAGCAAATATTAATGGGAAGTTAGAGGATTGGGAAGCTTTTAAAAAACAAAACACAGGAAGAGAAAAGATGAAATATGAAAGTAAGCCAGCCAAAAATATCAGCAGTTTTTACCACAGGCTTTTTCAGATATATAAAGAATAAAAGAGAGGCAAGAGTGGATATCAGACTGCTGGTAAATGACACTGGAGAGGTAGTAATGGTGGATGAACTTAATAGCACTCTGCATCAGTCTTTTCTAGTGGAAGGCACTAGGAGAATGCCAGAAATTTGAGTGTCAAAGGACAGAAGTGAGTGTAGCTGTTATTAGTAAGGAGAAGGCTCTTAGGAATATGAAAGGTCTGAAGGTAGGCGACTCACCTTCTACACCCCAAGCTTCTGAAAGAGGCAGCTGAGGAGACTGTGGAGGCATTAGTAATGATCTTTCAAGAATCACTAGATTTCGGAATGGTTATGGGGGACTGTAAAATTGGAAATGTCACTCCACTCTTGAAGACAGGAGGGAAGCAGAGGAAAGGAAACTATAGTCCAGCTACACTTCAGTGGTTGGGAAGATGTGGCAGTCCATTATTAAGGATGAGGATTCAGGGTACTCGGAAGTGAAGTGCATGATAAAGTAGGCCAAGGCCAGCATGGTTTCTCTAAGGGGAGACTCTTACCGGGCAAATCTGTTGGAATTCTTTGAAGACATCAACAGACTGGGAGAATTGGCAAAGAGACAGATGGATATAGAGAAGAAAAGTGTACGTCCTGCACTTTGGTAGTAGGAGTAAAAGTGTGAACTATTTTCTTAAATGGGAAGAAAATTCAAAAAAAAAAAAAATCAGAGGTGCAAAGGGACTTGGGAGTCCTTGTGCAGGATTATCTAAAGGTTAACTTGTAGGTTGAGTCAGTAGTAAAGGTGGCAAGTCCAATGTTAGCATTCATTTCAAGACCAGTAGAATATAATGGCAAAGATGTGACACTGAGGTTTTATAGGGTATTGGTCAGACTACAGTTGGGGTGTTGTGAGCAGTTTTGGGTCTCTTATCTAAGAGAAGGTGTGCTGTCATTGGAGAGAGTCTAGAGGAGGTTCACAAAAATTATTCCAGCAATGAAGGGGTTAATATGAGGAGTATTTGATGGCAGAGCCTGTACTCGCTGGAGTTTAGAATAATGGAGGGCGGGGGGGGGACCTGATTAAAACCTATTGACTGTTGAAAGGCCCAGACAGAATGATTGGGGAGAGGATGTTTCCTGCAATGGGTGAATCCAGTACCAAAGGGCACAGCCTCAGAATAAAGGGACGTCCATTTAGAACAGAGATGAGAAGGGGTTTCTTACTCAGAGGGTGGTGAATCTGTGGGATTAATTGCATGGACAGCTGTGGAGGCCAAGTCATTGAGTGTATTTAAAGCAGTGTTTGATAGGGTCTTGAGAAGTCAGGCTGTCAAAGGTTACGTGGAGAAGGCAGGAAAATGTGGTTGAGGGGGTAATAAATCAGCCAAGATGGAATAGCAGAGCAGATTTGATGAGCTGTGGCCTAATTCTGCTCCTATGTCTTAAGGTCTATACTGCTGTCAACACGCCATTAATTTTCATTTCCGCTTCAACCTTACACCATAGTACCTACAGTCATCAGCATAATTGCCCAGTAACATGAACTGTTGTGGTGCTCAGTGGATACCTCGAGCTGTAATGCTCACCCGTGTTCGTTGTTTATCTGATGTCATAATGTTATAACAGCAGTTGTTGCTGTTGCTTATGTCATCATTTGTTGTCAGTGCCAGTGTTTTAATGTCCCATCCACACCAGGCACTGCTGTGACAGCTGATTGCTCTCAAAGTATGTATATCTCACCATATACCACCCTGAGATTCATTTTCATACATTTACACAAAAATAAATACAATAATTTATGAAAATTATACATAAAGACTGTCAAACAACTAATGTGCAAAAGCTAATTCATGCAAGTATTAATAAATCCCACTGAGAACACGAGTTGTAGAGTCTTTTGAAAGTGAGTCTGCAGGTTGCAAAATCAGTTCAGTACTGAGGTAAGTGACGTTAGCCATGCTGGTTCAGAAGCCTGATGGGAACCTGGTCACGTGGGACCCAAGACTCCTGCACCTCCTGCCCAAAGGTAGCGGCGAGAAGAGAACAAGGCCTGGATAATGGGGTCATGCCTGCTACTGTCTGGACCTAGGGATACTGACCTGACACAGTGAGGGGGCATTGCTCATCAGTGCCCGTTGTAGTTATAACTCAACTGTTGTTATAAAGTGCAGTTGATGCTACTAGTGTGATGTCACAATCAGAATCAGGTTTAATATCACCAGAGCATGTGAAATTTCATAACGTTGCAGCAGCAGTACAGTGTAATACATGACAATAGCGAGAAAAAATCTGAATTACTGCAAGATATCTATACTATATAGTTAAATTAGTGCAAAAAAAACGAAATAGAACAGTGGTGAGGTTGTGTCCATGCGTTCCATGCCCTTTCAGAAATTGGATGGCAGAGAGGAAACCGTTCTTGAATCATTGAGTGTGTGCCTTCAGGTTTCTGTACCTCCTTTCCGACGGTAACAATGAGAAGAGGGCTTGTCTGGGTGGTGGGAGTCCTTAAATGATGGAAGCTGCCTTTCTGAGGCACCACTCCATACAGATACCCTCAATACTATGGAGGCTAGTACCCATGGTGGAGCTGACTAAGTTTACAACTCTCTGCAACTTTCTTTGATCCCATACGAGATAGTACGAGTAGCTCTGCAGAGTACATCGGTAAAAATTTGCGAGTGTTTTAGGTGACATACCAAATCACCTCAAACTCCTAATGAAATATAGCTGCTGCTGTGCCTTCTTTATAGCTGCATCGACATGTTGGGACCAGGTTAGTTCCTCAGAGATAGTGACACCCCGGAACTTGAAATTGCTCACTCTCCCCACTTCTGATACCTCTATGAAGAGTGGTGTGTGTTCCCTTGGCTTACCCTTCCTGAAGTCCACAAGCAGTTGATTGGTCTTACTGACATTGAGTGCAAGCTTGTTACTATGACAACACTCAACTAGCTGCTATATCTCACTCTTGTATGCTCCCTCGTCACTGTCTAAGCTTCGGCCAACAATGGTTGTATCGCTAGCAAATTTACAGATGGCATTTGAGCTGTGACTAGCCACATAGTCATCGTAGTAGAGGGTAGAGCAGTGGGCTAAACACTCATCCCTGAGGTGCACCAGTGTTGATTGTCAGCGAGGTGGAGATGTTATTTCCAATCTTCACAGATGGTGGATGGACCTCTGGTTAGGAAGTCGAGGATCCAGTTGCAGAGGGAGGTACAGAGGCCCAGGTTCTGGGGCTTTTCAATCAGAATTGTAGGAATGATGGTGTTAAATGCTGAGCTATAGTCAATAAGCAGCATCTTGACATGGGTATTTGCATTGTCCAGGTGACCCAAGGCCGTATGGAGAGACAGTGGGATTACGTCTGCCATAGACAAATTATGGCGATAGGCAAACTGCAGCAAGTTGAGGTCCTTGCTCAGGCCGGAGCTGATTCTAGCCATGACCAACCTCTCAAAGCATTTCATCACCAGTGTGAGTGCCTGCTCTAGACAAAGACACCTCAAGTCAGGGCTGAAGCCAGCAGGGACGTTATTGAGCGTGAGATCTCACCTCACGCTGGAGTTCAGAATCATGGAGGTGTGTAGCACACAACCGGGCCCTTTGGCTCAAGTCATCCATGCTGACAATGATACCTATCCATCCACTCACCCTCATTAGACCCGCAACCCTCTGCTCCTTCCCTGCACACCTGTCTAAATGCCCTTTGAATATTGGCAGATCATTTCATATATCTACCATCCAGTCTGAAAAATTTGTCCCTCAGAATGCCTTTTAAATTTCCCCTTGTCATCTTACCTACGCCCTCTAACTTTAGACTCCCCAACCTGAGGAAAATGACTCGGACCACCCAGGCCCTTTGTAATGTTATAAACATCACAAGTTTCACTGAAACACAATCCAAACTCTTTAAAGTAAAGCTCGTGAATGCAGGAGACATTCTGGTGAATTTCTTCTGCAGTCTTTCTAATGCTACCACATCCTTCCTGGGGTGTAACGACTAGAACCGTGCACAAAACTCTATTTTATAAGATGACATCCCAACTTGCATGGTTAATGCCTCGGCACGTCAAGCACACTGAATGCCTTTTCCAGAAACCTACCCACCTGTGCAGTTATTTTCATGGAGCTATGAACCTGCACTGCAAGGCCCCTCTGTACATCAAGGCTACCCATTTGCTGTACATGATCTGTTAGGTTTTGATGTGCCAAAATGTCCAGGTTAAATCTGCAATGGGATAGTTTGTAGCACATGTTTACATGCCTTTTTCTCCAGAGTTGCCATGGGGATAAATAGTAGACACCATTTGACTGATGGGTGACAGAGCTCATCCAGTCCATGTCCCTGTCAGACACCCGAGGTCAGGCTGATTCCTGACCTCAGGTGCTGTCTCTGTGGAGTTTATATGTTCTCCATGTGACAACTTGAGTTCCTCTGGGTGCATCCATCTCCTAACACAGCCCAAAGGTGTGCGTGCCGGAAGCTTCATTGTAAATTGGCCCGCAGGTATAGGTGGGTAGTAGTATCTGGGAGGAATGAAAGGAAATGGGAGATTAGTGTAAATGGTGATTTGATGGGTGGAAAAGCCTGGTCATTCTATGTAACTATCACTCTGTGCACTGGTTGTCGATTAATTAGACACTGAAAATTGTTCCAGACCAAGTTTATTGCTGTCTTGGGTATATATAGACAGCACAAGAATGCCATTAAAATTAACATTTATGCAATAACAGCACAGTACAAGATGAGACCAAGTCAATTGGTATATTTAAAGTGGAGATTGATAGGTTCTTGATTAGTCATGGCATCGAAGGTTACGTGGAGAAGGCAGAAGAATGAGGTTGAGAGGGATAATAAATCAAACACGATGGAACGGCAGACCAGACTCAGTAGGCTGAATGATCTAATTTTGCTCCTATGTCTTATGGTCAACGGCAGTGAGGTTATAGGGCATTGGTGAGGCCACATCTACAGTACTGTGCCCATACATTCAAAGGAGAAAGGTTATGATTAAGAAAGGTTTACAGGACTAACACCTAGAATGGCAGGTAGCCTTGTGAGGAAAGTTTGGATTGATTAGATTTGGATCTGCTGGCATTTCAGAGTAAGAGGCAACTCAATAGAACCATTCACGATTCGGACAGGCTATGACAAGTGAATGTGGAGAACTTGCTTCTTTCTCTGGGGAAGATCTAGAATTAGGAGATGCACATTTTAATTCCAGTGGAGCAACTTTCCTACAGATATTGGAATTTGAATCAAAGGCAAAATCCACAGAAAAAACTCAGCAAATTAGTTAACAATACCAGCATAGAGAGTTATCGTCACTGGTTGAATGCTTCAGGTTGAAGTGTGCCCATTTCCCTCAATCAGAAAGGTAGGTACATTTCCAGACTACCCCAAAAACCAGTGTTGATCAGAGCACCAGCTTCATCTGCGAATCCTTGGAATTTAGCTCCTTATTGTGCTCATTTCCAACACGAGAAGAATCTGAGAGAGAGACCAGACACAGATGGTAATTCAGCAAAGCCACCGTGCTGGACACAGCACTTTGAATTGGTAGCTGGTCCCTGTAGAGACTTGCCCAAACCCGGCTTGCTCCCTGGCTCCTAGGACAAGACTGATTGTCCTGTGATCGCAGGGTGCTGTGGTTTGAAGGGCCAGGAAGGGCCTATTGTGCGCTGTGTCTCAATTATAACCAAGCCAATTGCATCACGGTTGGTTCTGCTGCCTAACGGGGGAGGAAAAATACAGAGAGATGCAGGGATAGAAGTGAGCAGTCAGGTATTTCTGACCTGCTACCCTCCAGTGCCAGGATTAGAGACGTCTCAGAACAGCCACAGGCCATTCTGAAGGGCAAGGGTGAACTCCCAGTGATTGTGGTGCACATCGATAGTGCCGCTTTCCCAAACCAGCCTGTCAAATGTAACTAACTTGGATACGACATATTGAATGCAGTGCACTGCATTCCACACACCATTAAACAAAGCCCAGCATGTCATTAATGAATCACACATTGTAACACTGAATAATCTTCCCTTTTCCCTATTTACTCAGATTAAAGTCACTCCCACTCTCGGCTGTCACACCAGCTTCTCCCACTCTGACTCCAAGCAACCAGGGCTAAGCAGAAATGAAAATGGGGCTTTCCCATGATATCACAGAGACACTAATAGCAACAAAGCTGTAATCTGTGTTACAGGCGGCCCAGACTCGACCCAAAGTGAATAACTTCACTCACCTCAACTCCGAACTGATTCCACAACCTGACTCACTGTCAAGGATTCTACAACTTGTGTTCTCAGTATTACGTGTTTTTTCAGTTCTTGCGCCGTTTTGTCTTCACCACGTTGATTAACGGCCAGTCTTTGTGCGTAGTTTTTCCACTGATTCTATTGTATGCCTTTATCCTACTGTGAATGCCTGCAAGAAAATGAACCTCAGGGTTGTACATATATGGTGCCATGTACATACTTTGATAATAAATCTACTTTGAACTCTGAAAGCTATATTGTCCTCCTGATAACTTGTTAAACTAGAATATGGAATGCGGGTCTTGAGTCAAATACTTCACTGCAATAACGCAAAGCCTCGGTGAAATTGTACTGAGTGTACAGTTCTGTTCCCTTTCCCTAAAAAAAAATTACTATTGCCTCACAAGTCTGGGTCTCAGAACTCATGTGTTTGCCATTTGAGGGAATATTGAGCAGATTACAAGAATGAGAGGTGATCCCCTGAAAACTTTCAGAACACCAAGGTTTACCATGGCCAAAGAACCAGGAACCAGGTTAACTGTCTCAGATTAAGGGATAGAATGTTTAGAATTCAGAAGACGAGTAATGTCTCAACTCAAAAAGATGAAGAATCTTTGGAATTGTCTATCTCAGAGGAGCGTGATGCCCAAGACATGGAGTTTATCTAGAACAGAAATTGCTATATTTCTGCATAAAAAGCATACGAGATAACAAAGGAAAGCTATAATCTTTAATAATCGTACAACTCATAGGACCAACTGGCTCGCTCATTTTTCAATGATTTGGACAGAAGGATTATTTTGGAATCTTAAATGCACAATTAAGGGTGGCAGGGTTAGATGCAAGGAAGGTATGAAGTGTCTGCAAAGAGAGTGGGTAAAACAATGAATGAGTGGGATAGCCAATCTAATTTTCCTTATGGCAGGACGATTCCCTACATCCGGTCTGCCACTTCCTTAATGAATTTTGTCTGTGTCAATAACATCCCTCTCATTTTGCTAAACTTGAGAAAATTCTTTCCTCAGACAGAAAACGCGCTATGTCTGGAGTAAGTCTAGTGAAGCTTTATTACTTCCCTTTGTGACAAGTGATTCTTTCTTAGGTATGAAGAGCAAACACACAGTATTCTAGGTGAAATCTTACTATGGTGCTATGCAAATACAGTAAGACATTCTTACTCATGTATTCAATTTTATCATAATACACACTAATACACCATTTGCATCACCATGTAGGTGCTTAATACTTGGTGAAAAGTTTTACCTTTACACTTATCAACATACTCAATCTCTCAATATTTAACTGTATTTTTATATTATGTGCATCAATATGAAGAACCACTTTAACTACTATTCCATTTGCCCTGTTCAGGACTTTTCGTACAGCCAGTCTGTAACCTTGGAGCATCTTTACATCCCTCTCGATATAACAAGCCTAGCTCACCTGTCATTCCTCTGAGCTCCAATTATGAGCTTATTTTGTTCTCATTGTTCTTTCCTTTTTTGTAGAAGAAAATAATGTAATTCATAAACAAGAGATTCTGCAGATGCTGGAAATCCAGAGAATCACACACAGAATGCTGGAGGAACTCAGCAGGCCAGGCAGCATCTATGGAGAAGAATAAACAGTTGATATTTTGATGAAAGGTCTCAGCTCAAAATATTGACTGTTTGACTTGCTGAATTCCTCCAGCATTTTATGTTTGTTGTGTGTAATTCATGTTTAATTTATGGTTTTCTTGTGAATACTGCTTATCCGATGCCAAGTAAGCCTTTCATTGAACTTGTTCATACATATTCTTCTGCATATGACATTAACTAGCCCGAACCTGGTTAAATGTATCTCAGTGAACAACCACTTCATCCCAGGAATCTTTCACGTCAGGGGTTCATAATCTGGGTTCCATGGACCCCTTGCTCCGTTGGTCCATGGCATAAAAAAGGTCGGGAACCTCTGATCCAAGTGAACCTTCTCCAAAATGCCTCGAAGTACATCCCTTTTAAAATAAAGAAGCTGAAGGACTCCACAGCAGCAATAGGCATGGGGACAAAGTGATTAAATTTGTAAAATAGAGGACCCTCTATTGTTGCACTGTATGTTATCCTGTTAGCATGCTCCGGTTTCTGAACATTACAATGAGGAGTGACTTATGCTGGGATTATTATCTGGGTCAGGTACGAACAGTGTTACATCACCAGCCAGAGGTCTGGTCAGGATTAGCTGCAGATATTAGTTTTGCACTGAAGTGAACCCTTACGCTCTCTGGGCACCACCATTCTCAACAGTTTCAGGTCACGGGAAGCTGTCCTACCTAATATGCTGACCCTGAGCCCTACTCACGGACACAGCCTGAGCCCAGATGGACTGATTCCCTTCTCCATCTCCTGTGCACAGCCCACATCTCTAATCCCTTTCCCTCTGGCTTCAGCCACTGTTCCATTCAGCAACGCAGGGAATGTACAGACAAAGACGGGCCAATCAGCCCATCTGAGCAATACTGGGAACATCTTTAGTGATGGGCCTTCTCTCTACTTTCAGACTTAACACCAATCAAAGTAGGTTTTTCCCTATCTAAGGGTCCTGTGTTGCAGGACCCCACCACAGTGTTTCCAGCCCGTCAGTCATTTCCTTTCATCAAGTTTTCTGTGCAGAAAAACATAACTGTACTAACTTCTACTTTGCAAAAGGCACACTCGATAACTTCATGCCAAAGAAACAACTTTATGTCGAACTTCAAAATCATTATGTATATACAGAGGCTTTCACAACCCGTACGGCATGGCAGGAACACGATATACAAAGCCCACCGGAAGTAAAAAGAATGGAAGTAGAAACCGCCCCCCCCCCCCCATTATCCTAATTAGTATTAACTTACTTTTAATAATGCTCACATTACAACACTTATCCCTCTTTAAAATCCAACATCCCCAAATGTAAAAAACCATATAGTGTTATTAATTTGCGTACCCCTGAAAACTTATACTAGTATCTCAGCAACAGTTTGCAGTACAAAACATCTGGAAAATGTGACAGATTCAACATTCAATCTAACAACAAAAAGAAAACTGTCCCGTCAAAGATTCAGTCTGTCAGGAGGTTTACGAGTGCGCCGTGATCTGCGCACTACCCCTGGTGACCTAGCAGGCACCGCTGGTGATGGTGTTTTGGGTGGATCTGGTTTTGGGGGCACAAGAGGGGTCTGTGTGTCTGCGTGAGAATGTCCATCCTCCTCAGGGGACCCCGACCCCTCTACCAGGGTCTCTCCCTCTGGCAAAGTCACTGGTGGACATGCTTCCCCGGTAGTCTGACTCACAAATGGAAACTCCATGGAACTATCTGCCTCTGAGCCGGTATCATGACGCAGACGCACATGGTCCTGATGTCTGCGGAAAACACGCCCAGTCAGCTTAACAACATAGGAGACGGGACCGCTCTGCTTAAGAACAACCCCAGGCAGCCATTGCTGATTGTTTCTCACATAGGCATTGTCATCCGGTTTTAACTGTCTCTCTCGCACATATTGATCATGTCCCTCCTTCTACTTTTCCTGCTTCCTCTCCACTTCTGCCTTCAAAACTGGAACAATGGGAGCCGCCCACCTTGAAAACTGGACGGACTCAATAATGCCCAGCCTCTGTAGACGTTCCAGCTCCTCCTTGACTTTGCCTTTCATGGCATAGGGTACTGACCTGGGCTTCAAAAAACGTGGTGTAGCCTCAGGTTCAATGGAGTTTCACTGTCACACCCTTCAGTGTTCCTAGCTCGTCCCTGAAAACGTCACTGTACCGCTGCAGAATGTCCTCCATCGTGTGTGCATACTTAACTTCATGCCAGTTTAGCCAGTTTTTGCGAAGTCAGTCGCGACCCAAAAGACTGGGTCCCCTGCCCTTAGCTACAGTTCAGCCTTCTGATCCCCAGCTGAAATGTCCACATATAACACCCCTAAATGAGGTATGGGCTGCCCCGTATAGGTCCTGAGATTGAGCTTTGACGGTCTAATGGGAGGCAGGTTGAACCCCCATGTCCTCCTGTAAGTCTCCTCACTAATGATGATGCAGTAGCCCCTGAATCAATCTCAAGCTTAACGTCCTTTCCCCTGACAGTGACTGTGGCATAATATGGTTCAGGCGGTTCCTCATCTGTTTCCACTCCAAACATGTTGTAGGCACACGCTGCCTCTTCTTCTGCATCTTCTAGATGGTGTGTGGCTGCCTGAGCCTGTTGAGCTTTCCCTTGCCCAGGCTTAATCTTACTCTTTGAACTTCTGAACTTTTTAGCTAAATGTCCCTTTTAGCTACAAGCATGGCAGACAGGGTCTTTGAATTTGCAATCATTTGCATAGTGCGTCCCTCCACACCGGAAACATTCCACCCGCTTTGCCTGTTTACCAGTCTCCCTCCTGACTTGGTGCACTGCCGCCGACTGCGACCCCCCCATGTCCTTTCTGGATATCCTTGACATTATTAGCAGCCATCTCCATGCCTTGGGCAATCTCTAAGGCTTTCTTGAAAGTCAACGGTGGGGTTTCCCCTAACAGACAGCGTTGTATGCTGTCATTATTAATGCCGCATACCAATGTATCACAGAGCATGTCTTCCAACACCGCTCCGAAATCACAATGCTCCGACAGCTGCCGAAGCTCGGCCACAAAACTGGCCACAGACTGACCTGGCTTCCTGAAACGGCTATGAAACTTACACCGTTGGACTATCACAGAAGGTTTCGGATTGTAGTGGTTCCCCACGAGCTTGACCAGTTCGTTATATAGAATGTCCCCCGGTTTCCGCGGTGTGGCTACATTCCCTATTAGCTTCTAAGTCTTTGCCCCACACACACTCAGGAGAATAGAGTGCTCCTTAGACTCCTCAGTAACTCCATTAGCACAGAAAAAGTGTCCCAACCTTTCCTCATACTCTGGCCAGTCCTCCATCACGTCCATAAAATCAACAATAGTCCCAAACGTAGCCATCTGAACATGAGGCCCCTTATCGGCGCTGCTGCTCCCGCTCGAAACGTGCCGACACGTCCACAAACCAGTTCACCTCATCGCCAAAAATATGTGATAACTTCTACTTTGAAGAAGGCACACTCGACAATTTCATGCCAAAGAAAACAACTTTATCTCAAATGTCAAAACCGTTATGTATATACAGAGGCTTTCACAACCCATACGGTATGGCAGGCACACTGTATACAAAGCACACCGGAAGTAAAAAGAACAGAAGTAGAACCCCACCCCCCCCCAACATCCTAATTAGTATTAACCTACTTTTAATAATGCCCACATTACAACAATAACCTTCTCCTCTGGAGCCACAGATTTGAGTGAAATAGAACGTTTAGACAAGCCACAAATCCGCTCGTCTGATCCTTCAGATTGCCCCTTCTCATTTAAGTTTAAAATAAATCTTAGTACCAGAGTACATATATGTCATCATATACAACCCTGAGATTCAGTTTTCTGTTCGAATATTCAGCAAATCTATAGAATAGTGTGGGCACGTGGCCAAGTGGTTAAGGCATTGGACTAGCTACCTGAAGGTCGTGAGTTCGAGCCCCAACCAAGGGAACGTGTTGTGTCCTTGAGCAAGGAACTTAACCACACAGTGCTTTGTGACGATTCTGGTGCCAAGCTGTATGGGTCCTAATGCCCTTCCCTTGGACAACATCTGTGGCATGGAGAGGGGAGACTTGCAGCATGGGCAACTGCTGGTCTTCCATACAACCTTGCCCAGGCCTGCGCCCTGGAGAGTGAAGACAGACTTTCCATGGTCTCACAAGACTAACGGATACCTTTAATTTATAGAACAGTAGCTGTAACAGGATTATTGAAAGATCAATCAAAATGCAGAAGACAACAACTTGTGCAAATACAATTATAAATAAATAGCAATAAATAATGAGATCCTGAGATAATGAGATAAAGAGTCCTTTAAAGTGACTTGAAGGAACATTTCAATGATGGGGCAAGTGAGTGTAGTTCCCTTTTATTCAAGGGCCTGGTGGTTAGAAACTGTTCTTGAATCTGGTGGCGTGAGTCCTGAGACTGGAAATCCAAAGCAACACACACAAAATGCTGAGGAACTCAGCAGGCCAGGCAGCATCTATGGAAGAGAGTACAAGTTGACGTTTCTGGCCAAGACCCTTCTTCAAAACCAAAACATCAGCTGTCTCAGGAGGCTGGTTAATTGAGTAAAGCCCTTTCCACACTCTGAGCAGGTGTATGGCCTCTTCCCAGTGCGGTCACGCTGGTGTATCATTAGGTGGGAGAGCTGACTGAAATTTTCGCCAAACTCAGAGAAAGTGAACGGTCTCTCCCCAGTACGAACACGCTGGTGTGCCACCAAGCTGGAAGACAGTGAATCCCTTTGCAGTCGGAGCAGGTGAATGGCCTCTCTCCTCTGTGATCCCACTGGTGTCTCAATAGGTGGGATGACTAGTGAATCCTTTCCCACAGTCAGGCCTCTTCCCAGTGTGAACTTGCTGGTGTCTCACCGGGTACGATGGTTCACTGAATCCTATCCCAGTCAGAGCAGGTGAATGGCTTCTCCCCAGTGTGATCTTGCTGGTGTTTCAGTAGCTTAGATGATAGAATGTGTGCTGTCTGTGCACAACCATGTACAGATCACAAGACAGCAAGAATGAACAATGCACACAAGTAGACAACAGATCAATACATAATGCTGGGGGAGGGGTTATTGCTGTAAAAGAAATAGATCCATACATTACACTTCCTCCCCCTGTAGATTAATACAACAAAACATTCAATTTCCCTTTCACAAATCCATATTCCAAATAAACATGCTTTCACAATAACAGTCCATGACTAACCTCAGAGTTCTAAAGGTTCAGTCTTTAGGGTAGCTCAGTTTCTTTCGGGATGACATCTCTGACCTGTGGAGAGGCATCAGGCTTGACAGGTGTCTTGTCAATGATTACCTTCTCATCGTGCCTCTGGACCTGTGGAGAGGCATCAGACTTGACAGGTGTCTTGTCAATGATTGTCTTCTCATCGTGCCTCTGGACCTGTGGAGACGCATCAGGTTTGGTAGGTGTCTTGTCAATGACTCTCTTCTCATTGTGCCTCTGGATCTGTGGAGAGGCATCAGGTTTGACAGGTGTCTTGTCAATGACTCTCTTCTCATTGTGCCTCTGGACCTGTGGAGAGGCATCAGGTTTGACAGGTGTCTTGTCAATGATTGTCTTCTCATCCTGCCTCTGGACCTGTGGAGAGGCATCGGGTTTGGTAGGTGTCTTGTCAATGACTCTCTTCTCATTGTGCCTCTGGATCTGTGGAGAGGCATCAGGTTTGACAGGTGTCTTGTCAATGACTCTCTTCTCATTGTGCCTCTGGACCTGTGGAGAGGCATCAGGCTTGCCTCTTCCTAGAGATGCTGTCTGGCCTGCTGCGTTCACCAGCAACTTTGATGTGTGAGGCTTGACAGGTGTCTTGTCAATGACTATCTTCTCATCGTGACTCTGGACCTGTGGAGAGGCATCAGGCTTGACAGGTGTCTTGTCAATGACTCTCTTCTCATTGTGCCTCTGGACCTGTGGAGAGGCATCAGGCTTGACAGGTCTCTTGTCAATGATTACCTTCTCATCGTGCCTCTGGACCTGTGGAGAGGCATCAGGTTTGACAGGTGTCTTGTCTAAGACCATGTTCTCCGCTTTTGGTGTTACGTTGTTGCCAGTGTCATAATCATCACCGAGAGGCAGGTAATGTGTCTGTCATGTTGGATACAATCGACTCAGGTGTGTTCTTCGGTTGAGCATCCAGTATCTGGTGCACATGGCATCTCCATGTCTGATCTCCAACTTCCATTGTGTATATCAGTGGTCCAGTTCACATAGATATCCTACCGAGTGTCCACTTGTCTTCTCGGTAATCAAGCACTAGGACTTCCTGTCCAATCTCGAAGCTCCTTGATGCTTCATTTGACAAATGGCTGAACTGTTCATTCTGTACTTCCCTCGGAGGTCTATGCAAGATCTCAGATTCCTGCTCATGAACAGTATTGCAGGTGTAGGTGTCCCCCGCTTTTTGAACGTTCGCTTTACGAAACCTCACTGTTACGAAAGACCAACATTAGTTCCCTGTTTTCACTAACAGAAGCTGTTTTCACTGTTATGAAAAAAGGCAGCGCGCGCCCCGAGCAGCCACTACTCCCTGGGAACGGCATTCTAGCCAGCATTGTTTAAACACGAGCCTGTGATCAGCTGTTTGCAAGATGAGTTCTAAGGTATCGGAAAAGCCAAAAAGAGCTTGTAAGGGTGTTACACTTAGCGTAAAACTAGACATAATTAAGCGTTTCGATCGTGGTGAACGAAGCAAGGACAAAGTGAGTTTGGCTTGTGGAAGTTGACGAACATGATGTTGAAGAGGTTTTGGCATCCCATGACCAAGAACTGACAGATGAAGAGCTGATGCAATTGGAAGAGGAAAGGATAACAATCGAAACCGAATGCAGTAGCAAACAGACCGAAAGTGACTGCATGAGATTTTCGCTGCAATGATAAAAGTATGACTTTAATTTTGAAAGGGGATGTCGGTTTAGGGCATATTTGCAGGATGGTATGAGTGCTTACAAAGAACTGTATGATAGAAAAATGCATGAGGCTAGCAGTCAAGCATACTGTTGTTTTTCAAACCTTCCACATCAGCCACAGCAGACGACGAACCTCGACCTTTGACATCGAGGTGGGCAGTCATAGGAGAAGATGAGTTGCCTGCCCTAATGGAAACAGACGACGACGAGATGACACGCCAGTGACTCACCACCCCAACCCCTGGGCCGTGGACTGATACCAATCCGCGGAGAATGCAGCGGTAGCCGGGATGCACACAGCACATCTTTAAGAAAAAAGCTGAAATAAACATGCTAATTAATTAGGTGCCGCCCGGCACATAGATGTCAGCCCAGATCAGAGGCGATGCAATCGGCAATCGCCTCTGATCTGGGCCGACATTTATGTGCCAGGCGGCACCTAATTAATTAGCTTGTTTATTACGGCTCTTTTCTTAAAGATGTGTTGTGTGCCTCCCAGCTACCGCTGCACCCCTGCATGTTTCACGGATCGGTATCAGTTCGCTGCCCGGAGGGTGGGGGCCGCTGCACCACCCCAATCTCCAACGACTCAGCCTAACACACCATCATCAGTGTGCTCTGCGCTGTCTTCCCGATTCCCGTAAGTGATACTACACTGTACATACATTATTTCTACTTTATATAGGCTGTGTACTTTTACTTGTTATTTGGTATGATTTGGCAGCTTCATAGCTTAAAGATTACTGGACAGAGTGTTTCTGCCAACAGCGCTTGTGTGAGATTTTCTGTCGCGAGTGCTTGCGCCGTGTTTTTGCCAACGGCGCTTGCGTGAGATGTTCGCTATGGAGAACAGTGCCGGCAATGATTGTGGAAAAGTATTTCTACTTTATATAGGCTGTGTATTTATCATATCATTCCTGCTTTTACTATATCTTACTGTTATTTTAGGTTTTGTGTGTTATTTGGCATGATTTGGTAGGTTATTTTTGGGTCTGCGAACGCTCACAAAATTTTCTCATATAAATAAATGGTAATTGCTTCTTCGCTTTACGACATTCCAGCTTATCAACTGTTTCATAGGAACGCTCTACCTTCGGATGGCGGGGGAAACCTGTGTTTGATTTGTCATTGCATGGACAGAGTTCTGATGCGTAAAAAGGAAGGTGCACAGCTTGTGCTGGAGAGAAATGTCCTCATTGTCCATCGCTTTAATGGGCTTCTTGAAGGTTTTGATAAACCTTTCAGCCAACCCATTCATTACGGGGTGGTGAGGAGCTGACTTGAAACATTTGATACCATTTTCCTTCATCAACAGACAGAATTCTTCTGACATGTGTTATCTTCTGTTGTCACTCACAGTTTGTTCAGTTAAGTCGTTTCCTGCGAGGATAGTCGTCAGAGCGGAGATGGGGTTTTTGTTGATGTGGTTGACTTCATTGGTATAACTTCCAGCCATTTCAATTAAGTGTCCACGGCAATCAGGAACACAGAGTCCATGAATGGCCCAGCAAAATCAATACATACTCTTTGCTATGGTGAAGACTGCCAATCCCATGGGTGTAACAGTCCCTGCGGGATGCATTTTGAACTTTTTGGCATCCTAAACAGCTTTTGGCCAAGTCTTCAATCTATCTATCCCCGGCCATCCCACACATCTCGACTATACCCAGGTGTCCTTCGTGCAGATTTTCTAACACTCTGGTGTGCAGTTTAGAGGGAACCACAACATGAGATCCACACATCAGCATTCTTTGACATACCGACTGAGAAGACTGGAAACATCGGGTTACCATGAGCTGGGCATCCTTGCATGGTGACTTCATAGACTTTTGACAATATCGGGTCATTCCTTGTTTCCCTTTGTATTTCGGAATTTGTTACCGGCAACTGGTCCACCAATGCGGTGTGGAATACTTCTGCTGCGTCACAGTATGAAGACTTTTCTTCTTCAGTTGCCATTAGTGGAAGAAGTGACAAGCCATCAGTGTTGCTGAGTTATTTGGTACCCTTCAACTCCATATCAAGAGAGTGGGCTCCCAGGAACAGTGCCCAATGTTATAACTGGGTAGCAGTCATCACTGGAATTCCCTTCCTGGGATTGAAAATGGACACAAGAGACTGGTGATTTGTCACCAGCGTAAACTTTTGTCCATAGAGGAACTTCTTTATTCCCCATACTAGACTAAGGGTGTCTGGGTCAATCTGTGTGTAGTTGCATTCTGCACTCGTCAGTGATCTTGAAGCAAATGCAATTGGGTGTTCACATCCACCTTTCACAATGTGTGACAAAATGGGTCCAATGCCATAAGGGGACGCATCACATGCCAGTCTGATTGGCAGGGATGGGTCATAAGGGGGGAGCAGTCCATCGGATGTTATTAGTCTCTGTTTCCTTGAGTGCCTTTTCGCATCTTTTTGAGCATTTCCACTTGGCTCCTGTCTGTAACAGTACATTCAATGGATGCAGCACCATCAGTGTTTGGAAGAAATCAGTAGTAGTAGTTTACAAGGTCCAAGTATGATCTCTCTTTGCACGCATACCATACTCAGTCAGCACGATAAGCACCTTATCAAGATCCTGGAGGTGTGTGTCATCATTTTTGCCAGCACGATGATATCATCAAGGTAACATTGTGTTCCTGGGATATCTTAGAGCACTTGGTCCAATGTTCTTTGCCAAATTGCTGGAGCTGATGCGACGCCAAAGATAAGACGATTATACTGGAACAGTCCCTTGTGAGTGTTGATTGTGAGGAACTTCCTGCTTGACTCCTCAATCTCCATTTGCAGATGGGCTTGTGACAAGTCAATCTTTGAATACTGCCTGTCAAAGATGCAAAAATATCTTCTATTCATGGCTGGGGATACTGCACGGTACGCAGCACGGGGTTGATGCTCACCTTGAAATCCCCACAATTACAAATGGCTGCAGCCTTCCCTTGGTTGATCACTGGGACAACAGGCATGGTCCAATCGCTCCAGTCAACCTTAAGAGAGATTATCAGATGCTCCCAAGCTCTGAAATTCAGCATTCACTTTAGGACGTAGTGCGTAAGGCACCGGACATGCATATGGAACCTTGATGTTGCAGTGTCATCCAGTTCAATTCTGGCCTTCGTGCCTTTGAGTTTACCAATCCTCTTCTCAAACACATTCTCATAAGCATTAAGCAGCTGTGCTAGTCTCTGGTTAGACTGCCGTTGCTGGGCATCTGGGCTGCCGTTGCCTGTTGTTGTCACATAGAGAGACTTGATTGAGTGCCAGTCTAGTTGGAATTTTCTCAGCCATTCACATCCAAAAAGTGCTGGCCCTCCACTTTTCAACATATGAAGCTCTAAGCTTGGCCTCCAGACATCACATTTACTTTCAGTTTACCTTTGGGAGACACCCTCTCGCCTGTGTAAGTCTTTAGTATCACAGAGGTCTTCTCTAATGGCATCTTAGAAAACAGTCTGTTGTAGTCAGCCTCTGGGGTTATGGACAAAGCTGAGCCTGTATCCGTATCTATCGTGATCCAGGTGATTTCGTGATCTGCTTCATCTTCTATGCAGTTCTAGCCATGACTGTTCACCTTTATCAGACTCTAAGTTGTCTGATTCTGTTTTACATTTGGTAACTTTATGTATTTGCTTAGTGAGCCTTTTCATTCGGTGGTGCTTTTTGTTTGCCTTACACAATCTCTCTGTGATCTTGTCTATGACAATTTCTGCAGGCTTTTTCTTTGAACCAACTCTCAATTGCATCATGGGAGGATTTGCCACATCAACAACATCTTTGGTTTTTTTGCACCTTTCAGGGACATTTTGTGCATTTCACATTCTAACCTCCTTTGTCTGCAGTTTGGCTACCTTCTTTGCTGTAGTCTGTAACTATATTTCAATGGTCAATACATGTTCTAAGGTTAGATCCCTTTCTGATGATGGCCTCTTTTCAGTGCTTTGACCATGCATGCCACATACCCTTAATGCATCAGGAAGTCCATCTCTAAAGTCAGAGTACTGGGGAAGTTTACACAATTCTGCAATATATTCAGAAATGCTTTCATCTCTTGACTGGTTCCTTTTGTAATACCTAGAGAGCCAGTTATTTTGTAAAATTGTAGCAATTTTAAATATCTTGCTTGCTGGCTTTTCAGCGATTGCTAGGTTGCATAAGAGACTGTACATCCTTGCACTCATTAAGTGTAGGGCCTTTCTTTTGCTTCTCCATGTTGTTTGTGTTTCAATACAGTTCAACCGTCTCAATGTACGACTCCCAGCCTTCACTAGCATGAGAGAGAGGGAGGGGGGAGAGGGAGAGAGAGGGGGGGGGGAGAGAGAGAGGGGGGGGGAGAGAGAGAGGGGGGGGGAGAGAGAGAGGGGGGGGGAGAGAGAGAGGGGGGGGAGAGAGAGAGGGGGGGGAGAGAGAGAGGGGGGGGAGAGAGAGAGGGGGGGAGAGAGAGAGGGGGGGAGAGAGAGGGGGGGGGAGAGAGAGGGGGGGGGAGAGAGAGGGGGGGGGAGAGAGAGGGGGGGGGAGAGAGAGGGGGGGGAGAGAGAGGGGGGGGGAGAGAGAGGGGGGGGGGAGAGAGAGGGGGGGGGAGAGAGAGGGGGGGGAGAGAGAGGGGGGGGGAGAGAGGGAGGGGGGGAGAGAGGGAGGGGGGGAGAGAGGGAGGGGGGGAGAGAGGGAGGGGGGGAGAGAGGGGGGGGGAGAGAGGGGGGGGGGAGAGAGGGGGGGGGGGAGAGAGGGGGGGGGGAGAGAGAGGGGGGGGAGAGAGAGGGGGTGGGAGAGAGAGGGGGTGGGAGAGAGGGGGGGTGGGAGAGAGGGGGGGTGGGAGAGAGGGGGGGTGGAGAGAGAGGGGGGGGAGAGAGAGGGGGGGGAGAGAGAGGGGGGGGAGAGAGAGGGGGGGGAGAGAGAGGGGTGGGAGAGAGAGGGGTGGGAGAGAGAGGGGTGGGAGAGAGAGGGGTGGGAGAGAGAGGGGTGGGAGAGAGAGGGGGGGAGAGAGAGGGGGGAGAGAGAGGGGGGGAGAGAGAGGGGGGGGAGAGAGAGGGGGGGGAGAGAGAGGGGGGGGAGAGAGAGGGGGGGGAGAGAGAGGGGGGGGAGAGAGAGGGGGGGGAGAGAGAGGGGGGGGAGAGAGAGGGGGGGGAGAGAGAGGGGGGGGAGAGAGAGGGGGGGGAGAGAGAGGGGGGGGAGAGAGAGGGGGGGGAGAGAGAGGGGGGGGGAGAGAGAGGGGGGGAGAGAGAGGGGGGGAGAGAGAGGGGGGGGAGAGAGAGGGGGGGAGAGAGAGGGGGGGAGAGAGAGGGGGGGAGAGAGAGGGGGGGAGAGAGAGGGGGGGAGAGAGAGGGGGGGAGAGAGAGGGGGGGAGAGAGAGGGGGGGGAGAGAGAGGGGGGGGAGAGAGAGGGGGGGGAGAGAGAGGGGGGGGAGAGAGAGGGGGGGGGAGAGAGAGGGGGGGGAGAGAGAGGGGGGGGAGAGAGAGGGGGGGAGAGAGGGGGGGGAGAGAGAGAGGGGGGGAGAGAGAGAGGGGGGGAGAGAGAGAGGGGGGGAGAGAGAGAGGGGGGGGAGAGAGAGAGGGGGGGGAGAGAGAGTGGGGGGGTGAGAGAGAGGGGGGGAGAGAGAGGGGGGGAGAGAGAGAGGGGGGGAGAGAGAGAGGGGGGGAGAGAGAGAGGGGGGGGAGAGAGAGAGGGGGGGAGAGAGAGAGGGGGGGAGAGAGAGGGGGGGAGTGAGGGGGGGGAGAGTGAGAGGGGGGGAGAGAGAGAGGGGGGGAGAGAGAGAGGGGGGGAGAGAGAGAGGGGGGGAGAGAGAGAGGGGGGGAGAGAGAGAGGGGGGGAGAGAGAGAGGGGGGGAGAGAGAGAGGGGGGGAGAGAGAGAGGGGGGGTGAGAGGGGGGGGAGAGAGAGAGGGGGGGGAGAGAGAGGGGGGGAGAGAGTGAGGGGGGGGAGTGAGAGGGGGGGTGTGTGAGGGGGAGAGTGTGAGGGGGGGAGAGAGTGGGGGGGGTGAGAGAGAGGGGGGGAGAGAGAGAGGGGGGGAGAGAGAGAGGGGGGGAGAGAGAGAGGGGGGGAGAGAGAGGGGGGGAGAGAGAGAGGGGGGGAGAGAGAGAGGGGGGGAGAGAGAGGGGGGGAGAGAGAGGGGGGGTGAGAGAGTGGGGGGGAGTGAGTGAGGGGGGGAGAGAGAGTGGGGGGGAGTGAGAGAGGGGGGAGAGAGAGAGGGGGGGAGAGAGAGAGGGGGGGAGAGAGAGAGGGGGGGGAGAGAGAGAGGGGGGGAGAGAGAGGGGGGGAGAGAGAGAGGGGGGGAGAGAGAGAGGGGGGGGAGAGAGAGGGGGGGGTGAGAGAGGGGGGGAGTGAGAGGGGGGGGAGTGAGAGGGGGGGAGAGAGAGTGGGGGGGAGAGAGAGGGGGGGAGTGAGTGGGGGGGAGAGAGAGTGGGGGGGAGAGAGAGAGGGGGGGAGAGTGAGAGGGGGGGAGAGAGAGAGGGGGGGGAGAGAGAGGGGGGGAGAGAGAGAGGGGGGGGAGAGAGAGGGGGGGAGAGAGAGAGGGGGGGAGAGAGAGAGGGGGGGAGAGAGAGAGGGGGGGAGAGTGAGAGGGGGGGAGTGAGAGGGGGGGAGAGAGAGAGGGGGGGGTGTGAGAGGGGGGGAGAGAGAGTGGGGGGGAGAGAGAGTGGGGGGGGGGAGAGAGAGTGGGGGGAGTGAGAGTGGGGGGAGTGAGTGAGGGGGGGTGAGAGAGAGGGGGGGGAGTGAGAGGGGGGTGTGAGTGTGGGGGGTGAGAGAGAGGGGGGGTGTGAGAGGGGGGGTGTGGGGGGAGAGTGTGGGGGGTGTGTGTGGGGGGGGGGGAGTGGGGGGAGAGAGAGGGGGGGGGAGAGAGTGGGGGGGTGAGAGAGAGGGGGGGAGAGTGAGAGGGGGGGAGAGAGAGGGGGGGTGAGTGTGGGGGGGGTGTGTGGGGGGTGAGAGGTGGGGGGGGTGAGTGAGGGGGGGGTGAGTGAGGGGGGGTGAGAGAGTGGGGGGGGTGAGAGAGAGGGGGGGTGAGAGAGAGGGGGGGAGTGAGTGAGGGGGGGGAGAGTGGGGGGGAGAGAGAGAGGGGGGGAGAGAGAGAGGGGGGGTGAGGAGAGGGGGGGAGAGAGAGAGGGGGGGAGAGAGAGGGGGGGTGTGAGTGGGGGGGAGAGTGAGAGGGGGGGAGAGAGTGGGGGTGGGAGGGGGGGAGTGAGAGGGGGGGTGAGAGAGAGGGGGGAGTGAGAGAGGGGGGGGAGAGAGAGTGGGGGGGAGAGAGAGAGGGGGGGAGGTGAGGGGGGGAGAGAGAGAGGGGGGGGAGAGAGAGAGGGGGGGAGAGAGAGAGGGGGGGAGAGAGAGAGGGGGGGAGAGAGAGGGGGGGAGAGAGAGAGGGGGGGAGAGAGAGAGGGGGGGAGAGAGAGAGGGGGGGAGAGAGAGAGGGGGGGAGAGAGAGAGGGGGGGAGAGAGAGGGGGGGAGAGAGAGGGGGGGAGTGAGGGGGGGAGAGAGGGGGGGGAGAGAGAGAGGGGGGTGAGAGGGGGGGGAGAGAGAGAGGGGGGGGAGAGAGAGAGGGGGGGTGAGAGAGAGGGGGGGTGAGAGAGAGGGGGGGAGAGAGAGAGGGGGGGAGAGAGAGAGGGGGGAGAGAGAGAGGGGGGGAGAGAGAGAGGGGGGAGAGAGGGGGGGAGAGAGTGGGGGGGTGAGAGTGAGGGGGGGAGAGAGAGAGGGGGGGGAGGTGAGAGAGGGGGGGGAGAGAGAGAGGGGGGGAGAGAGAGGGGGGGAGAGAGAGGGGGGAGAGAGAGAGGGGGGGAGAGAGGGGAGAGGGGGGGGGAGAGAGAGAGGGGGGGAGAGAGAGGGGGGGTGAGAGAGGGGGGGGAGAGAGGGGGGGAGAGAGAGGGGGGGGAGAGAGAGGGGGGGGGAGAGAGAGGGGGGGGAGAGAGAGGGGGGGGTGAGAGGGGGGAGAGAGAGGGGGGGAGGAGAGGGGGGAGAGAGAGGGGGGAGAGAGAGAGGGGGGGAGAGAGAGAGGGGGGGAGAGAGAGAGGGGGGGAGAGAGAGAGGGGGGGAGAGAGAGAGGGGGGTGAGAGAGGGGGGGAGAGAGAGAGGGGGGGGAGAGAGAGAGGGGGGGAGAGAGAGAGGGGGGGGAGAGAGAGAGGGGGGGGAGAGAGAGAGGGGGGGAGAGAGAGAGGGGGGGGAGAGAGAGAGGGGGGAGAGAGAGAGGGGGGGAGAGAGAGAGGGGGGGAGAGAGAGAGGGGGGGAGAGAGAGAGGGGGGGAGAGAGAGAGGGGGGGAGAGAGAGAGGGGGGGAGAGAGAGAGGGGGGGAGAGAGGAGAGGAGGGGGGAGAGAGAGAGGGGGGGAGAGAGAGAGGGGGGAGAGAGAGAGGGGGGGAGAGAGAGAGTGGGGAGGAGAGAGAGAGGAGGGAGAGAGAGAGAGGGGACAGGTTTGAGCTTCCACAAAAAGTTAAAACTCAACTCTGCTAAATACTTTAGGTTATTTGGTTAACATATAAATTAGTACCAGCTAGTTAGTAATCTGAGAGAGCTACATTTTTTGATAACCAGTTCTGCACACAAATGTGCAGGGAAGATTGGTCATTTGAGTTAGTTCACTTCAATCCTAACTATCCAACCCACATCCCTGCGTTCTACTGTTAAAATAGAACGAATCCACTTTAATTTATTAACCTACACCTGAGCCTAACACGAAGTGTGAGTTCCACAGGCTATTTCAGAAAACGGATTACCTCAGCAGTTCTAATTCTCAAACCCCACATTTCCCTTGCCAAACCAAGCAGCTAAGAACTCTCATCTGTTCCTACTCTGAAACAACAGAACAATACAAGGTACTGCAGCAGAAATGGGCTCTCCATGACAGCCTTGGCTCGTGGATTCAGAATACTTCTTTCCAGACCAATCACATCGACTGGACGTCTGTGAATCTCTGAGATAGTGAGTGGCCTCTCCCCATGGTGAACTTGCTGCTGAGATCATCGGCTGGACGAGGTGAATCGCATTCCACAAAGACGCTGCAGGCTCCTTTACTCCATGTATACATGAAGGTAGAGAGTTCAGACAGACATCTGTTTCCCCAGTAATCATGATACAGGTTAAAGGTGTGTGTGTGTGTGTACACACAATTACTGATACTGGCATAAGGTATTTATTGCAAACCCAAAGTAGTGAAGT